>NC_079170.1:82859033-83079033 GCF_947568905.1 Ostrea edulis
CACCCCCCCCCCCCCCCCAAACCCACAAGGTTTGAAATCCCCACAGGAGA
The DNA here is from genome assembly GCF_947568905.1 of Ostrea edulis. Taxonomy (NCBI): domain Eukaryota; kingdom Metazoa; phylum Mollusca; class Bivalvia; order Ostreida; family Ostreidae; genus Ostrea; species Ostrea edulis. The sequence goes on from NC_079170.1 coordinate 82,859,084, forward strand.
AATGTTTTGTGAGTTAGTGAGCTAATGGGTACCTGTAAAGTCCGAAACGAAACCTACCGAAACGAAAACAGATTGTATAACCGAACTCTTTTAATTATAATAATTAAAAATCAGTACATCCACCCAGGGGTACATGAGCCGAGTTGCATGGGATACATTGTAAAGCCAGGAATGATGTGGCATATTTATAATTGTGAAGAAGTAATTTCAGTTTTAAACTTTTCGAGTTACTGTCCAGAAACCATATTTGTCTGAAGTTTTCAATCTATATTCGGTCTCTGTGACTTTGACCTTTGTTCTCCAAAATCAATAGGGGTTTTCCTTACCTGCTACACAACAATATCTGAGTTATCCTCCGGAAACCAAAAATTTTTGGAATTTTAAATCTATTTTCGGTCACTGTGACTTTGACCTTTGACCTATTTTCTCCAAAATCAAGAGGAGTCTTCTTACCTGGTACACAACAATATCGTAAAATATCATTTGATTCGGTTTTAAACTTTCGGAGTTATCATCCGGAAACCAAATTTTTCTGAAATTTTCATTCTATATTCGGTCACTGTGATCTTGACCTTTTTCTCCAACATCAATAGGGGTCTTCCTTACCTGGTACCCAACAATATATCCAAGTTTCATTTGATTCAGATTTAAACTTTCAGAGTTATCATCCGGAAACCAAATTTTTCTGAAATTTTCATTATATATTCGGTCACTGTGACCTTTTCCCTCCAAAATCAATAGGGGTCTTCTTTACCTGGTACCCAACAATATATCAAAGTTTCATTTGATTCGGATTTAAACTTTCGAAGTTCTCATCCGGAAACCAATTGTTGATGCCCAACCGCCCGCCCGCATCACCAAACCAATAGCCGAGTTCAACTTCGTTGCAACTCAGCTAAAAATGGTGTCTTAGACCCCTGTGACAGTTACCACATATAAATAAAATTCGCCTCCCCTTTGATGTAGGCTTTCGGCTTGACTGTTACCAAGTTTTAAAAGTTGGAAGGGGGGAGTAAGCACAAAGTACATATTCGTAGTTGATTAAATGACATGTACAATTAGTTTCGGATCCATACATTTCAGAACCTGGGTTACAGTCTCAGAGATCTGGAGAAACACACTTTACGAGGGGTGGGGTCGCCGACGTTGTATCCGCTTTTGGGCATAGATACATTGTTTGAAGAAGCTGGTGTCTGAGAAAATTGAAAGCAGGAAGAGCTCTTAACTTCTAATTTTATCTCTAACTGCTGAGGTGCGAGTACTTTCAATAATGGAAAAACTCTATACATTTGGGGTGTTGCTAAGACGGGGAATTGAAAACGGAACGAAAAACCGATTTTTTTTAATGCAATAATATTAGGAGGAGGTCGGCATTTTGTAAACTGAAAAGGCTTATGAACAAGGAAATTTTAAGCAGAAATCACAAAGAGAACGGGAGGACATATGATATTCAGAATCCACCGTTTGATATACTACATACAAATACACAATATCCACATGTATACATATATTTGTCTTTAGAGCAAAAAATACTGAAACATGTATTTAAGCCCAAAAGCGGATCCAATGCCGACGACCCCATCCCTCGTTTAGTGTGTTTCCCCAGACCTCTGACCTATGAGACTGTAACCTTCCGTTCTGAAATTTATGGATCCGAAGCTAATTGCACATGGTATTTATGTACTTTGTGCTTACCTCCCCCCTTCCAACTTTTAAAACTTTGTATCAGTCAAGCCGAAAGCCTACATCAAAGGGTAGGTGAATTTTATTTATATGTGTAAACTTTAACAGGGGCCTAAGATACCATTTTTAATTATCATAATTAAGAGTTCGATTATACAATGTTTCGGTGGGTTTCGTTTCGGTAGATTTTGTTTCGTTTAGCACTTTACAGGTACCCGTGAGCTAATACCTGTGCTAGGTTCCAAGTCAACAATTGCGTTGAAAGTTGATGTATTTGGAGTGGTGTTGTTCACACTCTCTTACGGTTGAGGGGCTGTATCTACAATAATTGCAAAATCATGTTATCAAGTAAAACAAGATGTGTTTGTGAAACACAAATGCCCCCGATAATGGCCAATCCGAAGATGGCCAAGGTCACAAGGGCAAATATCTTGGTACCAGTAGAAAGATCTTGTCAAAAGAAATGCTCATGTACATTATGAAAGCTCTAATATTTACCATTAAGAAGTTATGACCAATGCAAAAAAAAAATTAAAGTAGGTAAAATGTCAAGGTCAAAAGGTTCAATACCAATGGAAAGATCTTGTAACAAGGAATACTCATGTGAAATATCAAAGCTCTATCTCTTACTGTTCAAAAGTTATTAGCAAGGTTAAAGTTTTCAAAAAGTAGGTCAAACTCCAAGGTCAAGGTCACAAGGTCAGAAATGTTGGTACCCACGGAAAGGTCTTGTCACAAGGAATACTCATGTGAAATATCAAAGCTCTATCACTTACTGTTCAAAAGGTATTAGCAAGGTTAAAGTTTTCAAAATGTAGGTCAAATTCCATGGTCACGGGATCAAAAATGTTGGTACCCACGGAAAGGTCTTGTCACAAGGAATACTCATGTGAAATATCAAAGCCCTATCACTTACTGTTCAAAAATTATTTGCAAGGTTAAAGTTTTCAAAAAGTAGGTCAAACGTCAAGGTCACGGGGTCAAAAATGTTGGTACCCATGGAAAGGTCTTGTCACAAGGAATACTCATGTGAAATATCAAAGCTCTATCACTTATTGTTCAAAAGTTATTAGCAAGGTTAAAGTTTTCAAAAAGTAGGTCAAACGTCAAGGTCATGGGGTCAAAAATGTTGGTACCCACGGAATACTCATGTGAAATATCAAAGCTCTATCTCTTGCTGTTCAAAAGTTATTAGCAAGGTTAAAGTTTTCAAAAAGTAGGTCAAACTCCAAGGTCAAGGTCACGGGATCAAAAATGTTGGTACCCACGGAAAGGTCTTGTCACAAGGAATACTCATGTGAAATATCAAAGCTCTATCACTTACTGTTCAAAAGTTATTAGCAAGGTTAAAGTTTCAGACAGAATGACAGAATTACAAAATGACAGACAGGACAAAAACAATATGCCCCCCGATCGTCGATCTGGGGGCATGATAAAACAAAACTCACTTGAATGATCCACGGAATACCGGGAGTTAATCTAATTACTATCACAATACCTGTCAACGTCTTTCTGGTTTTACAAGATTCTAGTAATTAAAACGGTGAAAGTATTCGCATAAAATAAGCTAACAACTTCAGGAACAAAAATATATGTAAATACATCAATACTTAAAAGATGTAAAAGTCTTTCTTGACCGAAGAAGCATTGAGTTGTTTTTAATCAAATATGTTTGAGTTTGATTACACTAGGAATCAGTGGCGGATCCAGAAATATTACAGCAAGATGTTTATTTGTCCTGCATTTTCCTCATATTTCATTAAACCGGTTCTTAATTTTAGTCTATTATTATTATTATTATCCATGAAAAAGACAATTTTACACATGGAATAAATTTGCAAATTTTAAGACGTTGTGAGAGTAAGAAGCGATAAATCTGGGTAGAAATTGTTTGTAGCGAGCTTTTGCCATGTGAAATCAAGTATTAGACTTATGCCAATGGGACAGTAGCAAGACACTCTTGCATATATTTTAGGACGATATTGTTTCCTATTAAGCTGACAATATTTTAAATTCGCGGTACCATAGGACAGGAGTATATTTGTGCCGTCCCGGCAAGAGTTATCTTTTGACGTCTCTTATATTGAGTTATCTCTCTTTGGATATTGTTTAGTTATGAACCGCCATATTTTTTGGTTACATGTTTTTCTGACCTCGTGTTCAATATCGCAAATTGTGGCCCATCACAGTGTAAGTATTTGAATATTCTGTTTTATCTAGTCATAGTATTAACTGGAAAGTTTGTATTGTACATTTTGTATGTAGTAGCTTATCTAGGTGGACTATTAAGTGACCGTGCTGAATGTACGATGTACCACGTGTTTCACATATTGAACGTTTGCTATCATTTTGTAAAATGAGTAGTTATGTGATGCAATAATTATTTTCTATGAGTTTGGTATTGTGTTCTGCACTGTAATCAAAGACAATAGTATAAATTTTGGAATTGCTAGTAAAATAGAATGTGGCCTTGTTCAAAATTTAAAACTATGGAAAACAGTTTGTGCCATAATTCATTCTTTAATTATGTTGTGTGTCTATTTATGGAACGCATGTTTAGACATCAATTGTAATTGAACTTTTTGTATCTTTTACAGCTTTTTACCATCAACATCATTGTGTTATCATAATAAATTCAACTGAAACACTTTGATCTGGTTAACTTACTGACGTTGGGGCAGTACAGTAAAAAGACTACATCAAGCCTTTTGTGAAAGTCGTCACTACAGACACGGACATCCTCGGTCATCGTCTAATGTGATCTGAACATCGAAATGAGTAAAGAGAAACCTACCGACATCCTTCACGACACTGTGGACGAAGAAGAGACATCAATACGCAAAGTCGTTCTTACTGAAAAAGGTCTCGAACAGTTTGAACAAGCTGTTGAGAAATATACACAGCGGATAGAGAAAGTATGGACTGTTGTTGATATTAACCTCAAAGGTGTAGACAAGACACCTAATGATTTAAATGCACTTCTATCCCTGAAGCAGGACATTTCAAAACATGTGGAACAGTTGGAGAACGAGTGCCATTCTTATATGGAATTCCTAAACCGTCACAATTCCGATGTTTGTGAAGAAAAGAGAAATCACTTCAATGTGACTTTACGAAATTACAGAGTGCAAGTTGACTCTGCCATGAAAAGATTATGCATGCTAATTCAGAATAAGCAAGACACCTTGTCTACTGTGTCTTCTAGGCGCTCAAGAACTTCTAGAAATTCGCGGATTAGCCAAATTTCTTCTGCCACAGTAAAGCGAGCCAAGGCTGAAGCTCTAAAGGTCTCTATACAATTTGCAGAAGACGAAGCACAGCTAAAGAAAAAACAAGCAGAACTCGAGTTTCAACGTGCAATAACACTAAAGCAAACAGCAGAGATAAGTGCAGAAATGGATTTGCTAAGCGTTAAACGAGAAGCTGCAGTTTTAGATGCAGAAGCAAGTTTCCTCGAAGAAGGAGAACAACGTAGTTCAACACAAAGTGATTTAGACAATCGACAACATAGTTCGACACAGGATGATTTATATAATCTCGGGCAAGAAAACTCTATGAAGCGTACTAGAGAATATGTTGAGAGCACAAGCCGCCCATTAGGCTGTTATGAAAACATTCAACCATTTCCGATGAATATGCACACCACAGTAGCTTCAAATGAACCACATTCGTTTCGAAATACACCTCTTCATCCTCCAATGCCCATCAGCAATGCTCAACTTGCTCAAGAATCAAATGTGCCTGTATACTCACGAACTCCACCGCCAGATTTTGTACAAACACCTTCGGGTCAGACTGCTTCTCAGTGTCTTGCAACAGATTTCACACAATTTCTGTTAAAAAAGGAATTGCTCTTTTCACGTCTGATCCACTTTAATGACAAGCCAGAATTCTATCCTACATGGAAGAATAGCTTCAAATCTATCATGTTTGATCTCAAAGTCACTCCAGCAGAGGAAGTTGATCTTCTTGTTAAATGGACGGGTCCCTTATCTCAGCAGCACATGTTGAGCATCAAGGCTGCCAACTCGAACAACCCAGCTCGCGTACTTACAAGATGCTGGACCCGACTAGAAGAAAGATATGGATGCCCTGAGATGATGGAAGCAACACTGAAGTCAAAGCTAGATACATTTCCTACTATCACTTCTAAGGACATCCATCGTTTATATGATCTGTCTGACATCATCGACGAGATAAATGCAGCCAAGGAAGATAGCAGATACTCTTGTTTGTTGGCTTATTTCGATAGCTCTACGGGTGTGATTCCTATAGTGAGAAAGCTTCCATTCAGCCTCCAGGAAAAGTGGACAAATGTAGCGGTGAAATACATGAAGGATCATTGTGTATCATTCCCACCTTTTACAGTCTTCGCAGACTTTATTCGGGAGCAGAGTCGCACAAAGAACAACCCATCATTCACTTACTTTATGGAATCTAAAATAGACAGTCAACAGCATGGCAAACGTGTACGTGAAAGGAATTTACATGTTTCTTCCAAGAAAACGGATATATCTCGGGCGGAGGAAGACAAAGAGGAAAGAAAATGTCCCTTGCACAATACATTTCACTCCCTTAATAAATGCAAGGGCTTCGCGATGAAATCCCTGGAAGAAAGAAGGAAGTTCTTAAAGGACAAAAACATTTGTTTTAGATGTTGTGAATCACGATCACATAAACAAAGAGACTGTTCAGTCCCTGTGAAGTGTGACGAATGTGACAGTGCATCTCATCCCACAGCACTCCATTGTCATGCCGCAAAGAACCGATTAGAACGAAGGCATGATGGCGGGGAGAAGCATGACTCTAAGGAAACTTCAGATGTGAAAGTTGCTTGCACTGAAATTTGTGGAAGGAACTTTGGTGGCAAGTCTTGTGCTAAAACCTTACTTGTTCGAGTATTCCCAAAAGAACAACCCCAGCATGCAAAACTGATGTATGCAGTCATTGATGATCAATCGAACCGTTCTCTTGTCAGTCCCGAGTTCTTTGAGCTGTTTAACATACAGAGTGACTCTACTTCATACATGCTCTCATCATGTGGTGGAACTATTCAGACATCGGGAAGGAAAGCAGAAGGTTTTGTTGTTGAGTCATACGACAGTAGCTGTAAGATGAATCTACCGACTTTGATCGAATGCAGTCAGGTTCCAAATGTACGCGATGAGATTCCCACACAGGACATTGCGTTGCATTACAGCCATCTTCGTGATGTAGCAAGATTCATTCCTCCACTCGATCATGATGCGGACATTATTTTGCTCCTTGGAAGAGACATTATCCAGGCTCACCATGTCCTTGATCAACGCATTGGTTATGGTAACCAACCTTACGCACAGAAACTTCATCTTGGGTGGGCCATAATAGGTGAAACTTGTTTAGGCAAGACTCATGCGCCAGCAGTGGTCAACACATACAAAACCCACTTACTAGGATCCGGTCGTGTATCATTATTTCCTCCCTGTACAAATGAGTTCAGGATTTGTGAGGATTCTAACCGACATTATGGTTTCAGCAACAGAAACGCAGCAACACATCTTAACAATGAAGACTTTGGCAAGAATGTTTTTCAGAGGACAAAGGACGATGAAAAACCAGGCATGTCTGTAGATGATCGTGAATTCCTTCAAATCATGCACGAAAGCCTTCAGAAGGACAACACTGGAAACTGGGTTGCCCCTCTACCCTTTCGCCAACAACGATTGAAACTTCCGAACAACAGATCACTCGCTCTTAGAAGAGCCAATGCATTAGATGTCAATCTTCAGAAAAATCCAATTAAGAAAGAACATTTTCTTGCATTCATGGACGGAATCTTGAAAAATGGCCATGCAGAGGTTGCACCACCAATATCAGAACAAGAAGAATGTTGGTTTCTTCCCATATTTGGCATATATCACCCCAAAAAGCCTGATCAACTACGAGCCGTGTTTGACTCTTCAGCTAAATATGGAGGATTATCTTTAAATGATGTTCTTCTAACTGGGCCAGATCTTACCAATAGTCTGCTAGGAGTCTTGTTGAGATTTCGCAAGGAATCAGTCGCAATCATGGGCGACATCCAGCAGATGTTTTACTGCTTTAAGGTACGCGAGGACCATCGAAACTTCCTAAGGTTCTTTTGGTATGAAGAGAATGATCCAAACAGAACAATGATAGAATTCAGAATGACTGTTCATGTGTTCGGAAATAGCCCGTCACCGTCAATTGCCACTTATGGTCTTCGCAAGACAGCAACAGTTGCTGAACCAGAATTTGGGAAGGATGTAACTGACTTTGTAGAGAACAATTTCTACGTCGATGATGGTCTGTTATCTCTTCCTACTGTCCCACAAGCTATTGACCTGATGAAGCGAACACAACAAGCTCTCCAGTCACAAGGCAACTTGCGATTACATAAGATAGCCTCTAACCACAAAGACGTGCTGAACGCCTTTCCAGCAGATGATTTAGCTAAAGGTATGAAGGAACTTGAATTTGGAAAGGACTCTCTTCCGAACCAACGTAGTCTAGGACTCAACTGGAACTTGGAATCTGATGTATTTTTCTTTCAAGTCGCTACGGGAGACAAACCTTACACGAAAAGAGGAGTATTGTCTACGATAAACAGCATATTCGACCCCATTGGGTTTCTTGCTCCTGTTGTGCTTGAAGGAAAGAGTCTCCTGAGACACCTGGTATGTGGCGCGGTCGACTGGGATGGAACGTTACCAGCAGAACAGATGGGTGACTGGAAACGCTGGAAGGAGTCATTAGTTCATCTAGAGGATATCAAAATACCACGTACATACCTACCTGGTTCCCTGTCAAACTGTAAAGAGAAATCGGTTCATATCTTCTGTGATGCGTCTGAACTTGCAATTGCCGCAGTTGGCTACCTGAAGACAACTTCTCAGAAAGATGAATGCAACGTCGGTTTCGTCATGGGAAGAGGAAAACTCGCTCCACCTCATGGACACACAATTCCGCGACTGGAATTGTGTGCAGCGGTATTGGCTGTGGAACTAGCTTGTTCCATCTCAGATCACCTTTCGATTCCGATTGATGAATTCAGTATGTATTCTGACAGTCGTGTGGTCCTTGGATACATTTACAACACATCAAGACGATTTTACACTTACGTAACCAATCGTGTGTCATTCATTCAGAAAATGACTAAACCGGTCCAGTGGTCATTTGTTCCAACGGAAAGGAATCCTGCAGATCAGGCTACTCGTGCTTTACCAGCACAAGACTTGAAAGATAGCGCTTGGATAAAAGGACCAGCTTATCTTATAGAACAAACCCAACCCATCAATGAAACATTTGAAATCATTGACCCGGACAACGACAAGGAAGTGAGATCAGTTGTCATCTCCAATAAAACATGTGTGACCGCTCCGTCATTGGGATCTGACAGATTCTCTAGATTCTCAACTTGGAAGAATCTCACAGAGACTTTCTCTTTGCTGAAACACATTGCAGAGTCATTCCATCGCAACAGTGATTGTGCGGGGTGGCATGTGTGTTCCAAATCCAAAACTGTTGATGCCTTTCAGCAAGCAGAGTTGATGATCATCAAGGCAGTTCAACGAGAGTTTTACTTTGAAGAATATGAATCTCTAGTTCATGGCGAACCTTTACTGAAGTCAAGTACCTTACTGTCTCTTGATGTTTTCCTTGACGACGAAGACGTACTGAGAGTTGGAGGAAGGTTGAACAGGAGCAAGATTCCTCGCGATGTCAGAAACCCAGTCATCATTCCAGGCCGACATCACATCGCTCTGCTTCTTGTCAGACATTTCCATTCTCTTGCCAAACATCAGGGTAGACACATAACCTCTGGAACTATACGAAACGCCGGGTTTTGGATCATTGGAGGCAAACGTTTGATCTCGTCTGTCATCCATAAGTGCGTTAAGTGTAGGAAACTACGTGGACAGATGGAGCACCAGAAGATGGCTGATCTGCCACCCGAACGTGTAGAGCCAAGCCCTCCGTTCACTTATGTAGGCCTTGACACTTTCGGTCCTTGGGAAGTGGTCACTCGGAGAACAAGAGGTGGAGCTGCACGTGCAAAACGTTGGGCCATACTCTTTACCTGTCTGGCAACTAGAGGTATCCATATCGAGGTGGTAGAAGACATGAGTTCATCTGCATTTATTAATGCATTCAAGCGTTTCGTTGCCATCCGTGGCAAGGTTGTACAAGTTCGTTCGGATAGGGGAACAAATTTTGTGGGTGCAACAGAAGATCTCCAAATCGATACCATAAACGTGGAAGATGGACCTGTGAAGAACTTCTTGTATAACAATGGAACAACTTGGCTATTCAACCCACCACATTCCTCCCACATGGGAGGTGTGTGGGAGCGCTTGATTGGGGTAACGAGAAGGATTCTTGATGCAATGCTATCAGAGATACTCCCTGGTTCCTTGACACATGAGGTTCTTACAACATTTCTTGCAGAGGCATCTGCAATAGTGAACTCACGACCTCTCGTATCGTTATCGACCGACCCTGAAAACCCTCTACCTTTGAGTCCATCCATGATGCTTACTCAAAAACCAGCCATGACGAGTATCAGTTTGCCAACAGTAGATGAGAAGAACATGTACCGTGCACAATGGAAACGTGTCCAACACCTCGCTGAAGTGTTCTGGAGAAGATGGAAATCACAATACCTAGACACTCTACAGAGTTATCGAAAATGGAAATACGATCGGTGTAACCTTTCAGAGGGAGATGTGGTTCTGATGAGAGACAATTCAGTTGCACGCAACTATTGGCCAATGGGTATCATCACCAAAGTCTTCCCTAGTAGTGATGGCAAGGTTAGGAAGGTAGAGGTCCGAGTAGTGTATCGTGAAGGTGGATCATCGGTGTTCACGCGTCCTGTGACCGAAGTCGTGCTTTTGTTGTCTGACGATTAGGCCAACTCAATTCTTACATGTATCTTCACATTTTATGACTGTGACTGTGTAGTTGAAATAGCAATTTAGAAGTGATGTCAAATAACATCAGGCGAGGAGTGTGCCGTCCCGGCAAGAGTTATCTTTTGACGTCTCTTATATTGAGTTATCTCTCTTTGGATATTGTTTAGTTATGAACCGCCATATTTTTTGGTTACATGTTTTTCTGACCTCGTGTTCAATATCGCAAATTGTGGCCCATCACAGTGTAAGTATTTGAATATTCTGTTTTATCTAGTCATAGTATTAACTGGAAAGTTTGTATTGTACATTTTGTATGTAGTAGCTTATCTAGGTGGACTATTAAGTGACCGTGCTGAATGTACGATGTACCACGTGTTTCACATATTGAACGTTTGCTATCATTTTGTAAAATGAGTAGTTATGTGATGCAATAATTATTTTCTATGAGTTTGGTATTGTGTTCTGCACTGTAATCAAAGACAATAGTATAAATTTTGGAATTGCTAGTAAAATAGAATGTGGCCTTGTTCAAAATTTAAAACTATGGAAAACAGTTTGTGCCATAATTCATTCTTTAATTATGTTGTGTGTCTATTTATGGAACGCATGTTTAGACATCAATTGTAATTGAACTTTTTGTATCTTTTACAGCTTTTTACCATCAACATCATTGTGTTATCATAATAAATTCAACTGAAACACTTTGATCTGGTTAACTTACTGACGTTGGGGCAGTACAATATTTAAAATGTTGACCAACATACCAAATTTACCATTTCCATTTCGGAACTCCTCGGTATTGCTGTGCATGACGAACCCGATTGTATTACAAATTCTTAAGGTGGTGGATCCAACATACAATATTAGGTGGTGGATCCAACATACAATATTAAATATACATGTATATGGGTTTTTGAAATACAATCACTTACCACATAGTGTCTGGTCCTCTGACGAATGCACTTGCAGTGTATGTACATCACCGTTGACGTACACGCGATTCACTCTACACGATGTAATTCAACACATCCTTATTGGTTTTGGCTGCATCCACAATGCATGGTGGCCATGGCACATTACATTATTTAACATTTCTGCTGCTGCTGTGTCCGCAAACACTTGAACAATAACAAAATAAAATATAATAGTCGAGATGGCGAAGTTTTCATGATTCAAGTCAGTCACAGTCTTTGATCAGGTAACTTGCACGAAATCCCTCATCAGCATAAGGGTATCTTTATTGCTCATAACGACAGACGTACGAATATTGTGTTGACATTATAATGCAATATTTTCAACACACACTAGTTATTGTTCTACAAAAAATGATTATCGTCACCTAGATAAACTATGTGATCGGTCGGTGCACCTGACCTAAAAAGTGTAAAAACTAGCGCAACTTGACACCTCCACAAACATGCGAATCGCACCCCTGGAATTTTTTTTCAATTTGGATCATGACTCACAAGTTGCCATGTAGAGTCGTGTTAATGCTTACTACACAGTTATTAATATAAAATAATTAAAATTTTTAAAAAAAAAAGTGAAAAAAAAAGATTCAGACTGGTCATTTTTAAACTTTGTCAATATATACATACTGTTGAGTTTATCATTTAAGTTCTGTCAAAATAGTGACATGTAAAAAAAAAAATCATTGCAGGGTTGAATAAGAAAAATATTGTAATAAGTTACACGAACTCGTCATACCGTGTATAATTTATTACTGTTATCTAATGAAGTGAAATAGATCTTCTTCTTTTTATGTTACAAGTCCATACCACAGGCAGAGACAATTTTGTTTTTTAAAGATTGTTTGGGGTTTTTTTTTTCCCTGACTGGCGGGTAGGTTTCAACAATTTTTGAACTGACGCCAAACTGAGAAAAAACAAGAAATGGCATAATTTGAGTTGTCTTTCTTGTCAGTAAAATGAAATTTTGTCTCTCCAGGGATGACAAATTTGCCGTTACATCTTCCCCCCTGAAGATCCTTCCACGATTTTGAGGAAGAGTGGATAAGGCTTGGAGAGGAATCATATGTGGGAGTCTTTGATTCAGGGTAAATTGATTTTAAATAGCTTATTCTTATTTAAAGCTTGTATATGAAAAAAGCCGTTAAATTAAGGTAAACAAATATTACAATATTTTGTTAAAAAACATTTTATGCTACAGCAATTCTCCTAAGGACCCCTACGTGCTTGAAAAGGTTCCCACTGGGGGTGTCAAAAGGAAATTAAGTGAGACAGAGGACTCACTCATTTTGACGCGAAGGTAAATTTTCTTAATGTGTACCATTTAATTAAGTGTGTGTGAGAATTATTTAGATTTAAAACAGAATTTCTTCCCTAAAGAGCACTCGCCCTTCTTTTTTATCTCCCTGATAATGGTATTTTTCTTTTTAGAAAAATGAGTAAGAGTATGGGAACGTAATTTACTCAGCAAAAAAATGAAGAAGACGAGATTTTACAGAACTTTCGGTGAGAAGTAATTCATGTATGTTGAATTGAATGGTTGAATGAAATGTTTTATTAAAGCCTTTGTCGGAACATAAATTATCATTTATGATTACTTTTACAATTTGAAGTCATTTTTGAAACTAAAAGAAGTAAGTATCTTATAGTTTACTTGTGTAAACCAGACCTGCAGATGGAGTAGCATTTAAAATGATTTTTTCAAGACATTTTTGTTTTTACATTTATTCCCAAATTTATTTTGTTGTGTTCATTATTACAGGAAGGAAAATCCTGGCAAATATCAACCATTAGAAAGAAGGACGTTTACGTTGGGATGTAGCTCATCTTCACCAATCTGTATCCCATCCAGTCCCACATTGCCAATCAGCGCATCGTTTGCTGTTCCATCATGTCCGACACCCGAGTATAATCCGTCATCGCCGATGAGTATCTCATCCAATCCCACATTGCCAATCAACGTATCGTGTGCTGTTCCATCATGTCCGACACCCGAGTATAGTCCATCATCGCCGATGTGTATCTTATACAGTCCCGCATTACCCATCAACGTATCGTGTGCTGTTCCATCATGTCCGACACCCGAGTCCGCGTTGGAATTTCCTCCTAAACCACCAATACTCAACCTTCCGGCACCTGATCACACGTTAACACCCCCCAGAAATACATCTGTACCACCAGCAGTCCTATCTGGGAACCCCGCTACTTCTACTCAAACCTTGAGGCAGTATCCGCTTAAAGAGGAGCTAAGTACATGTTTGGCATTATCAAAAGTATTAAAGACAGCACTGATTATTAAACATAGAGACTTGAGCAAGTCTAGAGACAATCCCACAGAGGAAAATCCAATGATATAGATCGTGGAAAGAAATGGGTGATCCTAGACGGCTTTATGGGATGGACTGTGACGTCATTGACCCCAAAGAGACCCCAAACTACTACCCTTACTACTCATAGGCCTAAATTATGCAGCCCTTCACCCGCAGTGATGGGGTCAAGAGGGGCGTTAAACAATATTCAATCCATCAATCATATGCGATATAGAAAAAACTCTGCCACAACAATGGTCGAAGTTTCAAATCGATCACAGGTTTTCGACGCATTTCGCTGGAAGATATAAATAATGATTTGCTGTTATTTTATTTTTAATTTAATTAAGAACCTTTGGAGCCAATATCTAATTACTAATGTAGGGAGTCAATATCTAATTACTAATGTAGTAATATTTAATTTCAACATGCATCATATATGTACATACATGCATGTACGTTAAAATTGATGTAAGAAAACTGCTAAAAAACGCACAAACACGTCAATATTATTAGCAATAAGTTTTATGCATTATATTTTATGTATTTGCATTAAAGAATATATTAGAATTTAGCGAAAAAGTAAGAGACATCCCAATCATCTAGCTCTCGAGATATAACATATCAGTAGCCATTTGTACCGAAAATGAACGAATTTTGGGCCGATTTTTGTAAAAAGAAAATAAATTCCAGTTATTAAAGGTCTATGCGTGTCTTTCATTTTATTTTATTTTTAAATTCAATTTATTCTTAAATAATCTTTCTTTGAAAAGACAGGACGTCCAAACATATTTCCGTGACCTTTAAAAATGAAAGTAGAATAATTTCCATTCATCATGCAGTGGATTTTTGATCCGCCTCCGTGACTCCAAAGGCAGATATCATCTGCATTTATTAGGTGCAGATTTTTAAAGGTTTATGAGGTTAAATGATGGAACAGTTTGCTTCAGTTCTATAACATGCAAAATATTGACTTTGCGTAAAGAAAACGACCGATTTCCGCATTTATTCTTTTTTAAAATTCATATTGTTTGCAGTCAACAGCCGACACCATATTGATAATGAAAGAAGAATATCAATGGATAATTAAACATGCAAAATATAAATCTGGTTGTTGCACGCAAAAGTTTTTTTCCAGTTCTATAACATGCAAAATATTGACTTTGCATATCGAAAACAGCCGATTTCGAATTCATTGTATTTTAAAATTCATATTGTTTGCAGCCAACAACCGACACCATATTGATAATGAAAGAAGAATATTAATGGATAATTAAACCTGCAAAATATAAAACTGGTTGTTGCATGCAAAAGTATTTGTTTTTGCTAAAGTTTATTCATAATTTATTTCAAATCAACAGATTCCGCTAAACAGTTCATCTTTAGCGTATATTCACCACGTCATGATAAAATATTACGTCATTTTCATGTAAGTGGGATTAGAAGAACATCCTAGTTGTGTAAATAAAACGAATAATTAAGCATAGTATGAAAGTTGAAAAAATGCAACAACAAAAAAGATATCGGCGGTATATAGCCAATAACGTCCCTTGTCCTTTACGATGATCAGGTCTTCCAACAGTCTATTGGAATCCCCATGGGCATGAATTGTGTTCCTTTGTTAGCTGACCTGGTTTTATATTCCTATGAAACATATTTTATTAAAAAAAAACTTCTTCTACCTTAATGTGACATTAGTTAATGGATTAATTAAATACCGTTATATAAAATTTTTGTTAAAATTACATTAGTTAATGTGACATTAGATATTGAAACTTTCATTAAACCAACATTGCTAATTAGAACCAATCCCATAATGCATTGCAATGTTTACTTCTTGTTTATTACATCGTCTGCTTTATTTTTTATACGCGCGTTCTTAGTAACAACAACACAGTCTTTGATGAATTGTATGACGATCAAATAATAAAAAATTCAGGCATCAAGTTGAAAACTTAGACAGCATACCCATTCAGGGATATAACGATTTTTATCGAAATAATTTCGTTGATATATTTCGTTATTTATTCGGGTTTTTTCAAACCATTCCAATCCGATTCTAGCGTTAATTTCACAAGAGCCGAGCTTTTACTTTCATAGAGGGTCTTCAGTCTGGCAGATCTTTATTGTTGCGTTATCTGATTCTCTTGTGTAATCTTTCTAAAGAGGATGTACACTTCAGATAAGCATGCTATCCTGAATAATTAAAATTCAAATTGATTATTTATATTAATGATTCATTCTATTAACATTTCGGTTGAGCATCACTGAAGAGACATTATTTGTCGAAATGCGCATCTGGTGCATCAAAATTGGTACCGTATAAGTTTTACATTAACTTATATCAACACTAGTTTTTTTTACCATGAAATAATAAAGGTTGACATTTCTGTCCATTATCTTCGTTTTTAAAAGCATAAATTTTGAAAATCGCTTCCACATGTTTTCCTTCATCGCAAAGAATACAGTGTATATACATTCAAACCGATCTATAGGGCACCGTGCATGGGAACTTTCTCTCTTCACAGACAATTTTCTCGCGTTACTTTACATCAATTCTTGTAATTGCCAGTGTGGTCACACACTGATTGAACATTGATAACTTTTTTGTTAACGATGGCAAGCTCATTTTCCATGATGTCGGGTGGTCCTAGGATCCTGACAACGTTCCTTCTATAGATCAGGTATGCTACAGCCTATACCTCCCGGAAACCAGCTACTTTGAAAAAATCCTACCTCGTGTTAGATTCTTGCCAGGTGGTCATTTAATACATTGAGGTGCACGAGTCACCAGCGTCTGTGAAACCCTTTGTACTACTTGGGAAACGAATGATTTGTCCACCTCAATCGTATCACAACGAACTTCAATAAAACTTTCAATAATATGCACGTACCATCAATTTTAAAGGGACAAGGGCAGAATTTGAATTGTTTAGATTTCTTTACTAGCAGATTTCAATTTCTCCGCATTGCTATTTCCCTTTTTACACGGTTTATAAAATCCTAAACGTGGGTGGATGATTTTGGAGAATACCTATGCTTTAAATCGCTTATAGAATGTTCCCCATATCAATTCATAATTACTTCTATTGAAAATCAACAACAGTGTGTCTTTGTGTGGGGATGTTCATTCAATATACATATATATCTATTTGCATAAGGGAATAACAAATAACAATCACTGTTAAAAAGACACCCAATTCTACATGCCTGACTGGCATAAAACAGCAAGGCAATTCAAATCTGAAATCAAAAGAACGTTTTAAATCTTATTTCTACCCTGCCCCTTTCCCACACCATTCGATGATCACCTCGTTTTGAAAATACAAATGAGCCTACACTGTATATATCCGTTCGAAGTATGGAATTTTCACATCTGAATTAATGAATTAGAAATATTTTCATTTTTAAATTCAGTGTGATATACATTTCTACTTCTATACACACACACACACACACACACACACACACACACACATATATATATATATATATATATATATATATATATATATTCTAATGTAAAGATAATAAAAGTTTCAGGCTTTGGGTCAAATTGGTGCCATAATATATCATGATATGCATAGCTTAGGGATGGGACGGTGTTGTTCTTTAAGTGCGACCCATTTGCTGTTGTATATGTACACATGTATATTTCTAAATTTGAATTAATGTGTTTTCATTACGTAACATATATACACTAAACTAAAGTCAGTCACCCTTTTATTCATTGCATTGTTAGATTCGCCTCGTCTTACGTATTACATATGTATGACACAAGAAATGACGTCACTACTCGACTGTACAGAAATCGATTAATAGCCTAGCTAGGCTACATATGTTCATATCTTTTGTTTGGACTACTATACATTGTATTTACATGCAGTTCTGAGGACAGTGCCTGTGACATATTGCATGTCCAATAATTGGTTCAACCATTTCTACAATTTGTTTACGGAAAAAGTACCGTCTTTTTATATCATTCGAATTACTCCTCAGCCAAATTTTGGATTAGAAATCGCTCGCGGTAGATCGTTTTGTCGCCTTTTCAGCTGTCCAACCGATATGTTAGCCAATATATTTAAGGACAACTTAATATAAACCCAAACCTACATTAAAGTTTATAAACTTAATGTGGCTTTAATGCTGTTTTTTATTTCAACTTCATTATATGGTGTTTATCGAATCAGTTTATATCAACTGATTCGATATGCAAGAGCTTTTTCTGCGTGTAGTCAGTTTTTAAATCAAGGTAAGGTACTGCCAAACAAGTTCATGGTACAGGGGTTTCAACAGTCTCGATTGATGTCAGCATTTCGAAAATTCGATGGTCGTTTTTACGATCTAGTTCGTCAATACAACCTATCATTGGGTCAAATGCTGTCTGACGTGTTTCATACCGATTGTTAATTGTTAAGCCGTTCTTGGCACATTGACTTTGACAGCGGATAACTCCCTTTACCTGATCAGGATATAGGGCTCACGGTGGGTGTGACCGGTCAACAGAGGATGCTTACTCCTCCTAGGCACCTGATCCCACCTCTGGTGTATCTAGGGGTCCGTGTTTGCCCAACTATCTATTTTGTATTGTTTATAGGAGTTCTGAGATCGATCACTGTTCGATATCTTCACCTTTCATACCGTTCACAGCGGACAAAGTCGGTGAACATGGGATGCTTACTCCTCCTAGGCATCTGATACCACTTGTGGTAAGTCCAGGTGTCCGTGATTGTCCTTTTCTTGAATTTGTATTTTCAAAGCATTTATTGTTCTCTAATCGTTATCTTCATTTGTTCATAGAAAAAACTCTTATTCCATATATTCCATGTGCTCATTAAAATAAATGTCACATTAGTCTATAACGTCTATCATTGCAAATATGCCAGCAATTTCTTTGTTATGAATCTTTAACGTCTCATCGTTTCTGGTTCTCGCTATACATAAATGACCTTTCAAATATATATTCGAAAAAAATAATAATCCAAAACTGTTGGAAAACGATTAGGGGTGTGTTTATGATTATCTGTGAATAACGACAAAAACAGGAACTTCAAAATGAAAAAAATGTAGATCATGAATCATGCTAGCACTTTATGAAACATACGAAAATGATAAATAATTATCATTCTCTTAAATCCTGTAAAGAGTACAAAATTGAAAGCAGGGCAAATAAGGGTCCCTGAAAACAGCTGATGTTGGATAAGATGCCTAGGAGAAGACACATCTGTTGATAAATTCCACCTATCTATGTCTTGATCAGGTATACTCTGAACCAAAAATCAAGGAGATAATTCGCTATGTGGAAATCAAGGAACCATTGCCTCTAAAAATGAAAAGGTAAATATGAAGAATAGTAAACAACCTCATAACTCCTATAAATAATACAAAATACAGAGTTGGGAAAACACGGACCCCTGAACACACCAGAGGTGAGACCAAGTGCCTAGGAGGAGTGAGCATCCCCTGTCAACCGGTCACACCAGTCGTGAGCCCTATATCCTGATCAGGTAAACGGAGTTATTATAGTCAAAATCAGTGTGGCAAGAACGGTCTGGCAATCAGTATGAAAACATGCCAGACAGCATTTGACCCAACGAAAGTTTGTAGTGGCAAACTAGATCGCTATAACGACCATTGAATTTACAAAATGCTGATTTTAAAGGAGACTGTTGAAAACCTGGCACAGCTAATTGGGTTGTCAAGAGCCTGCTTCGATTTAAAAACCATACGTGGAAAAAGCTCTCACGTATTGATCATTTGAGAGATATAAACACCATATTTAGATTATCATGGAATATTGTTACATAAATATGGGAAGTTAACAATGGAGAAACTGAAATCATCCCGTTTGTCATAAAATTGAGTTGTAAGTTTTTCGTTAATATCTACATGTACTTTCAATTAAGTATTGAAACTTGAAGTAGAAATGCACGACGCTGTGGTGTATTTTATTTCGAGTTCACAGAAATATATTGAATCGACATGTGAATGAAAATACTTATTGTTAATAAATAAAACGTCGTCGATACTCGTATCAAAATGTCGAA
Source organism: Ostrea edulis (assembly GCF_947568905.1). Classification (NCBI taxonomy): domain Eukaryota; kingdom Metazoa; phylum Mollusca; class Bivalvia; order Ostreida; family Ostreidae; genus Ostrea; species Ostrea edulis. Next base: position 82,879,006 of record NC_079170.1, read on the forward strand.
TTGAAAGCCACAGCAAGATATTTTTTTCTTTTTCACGTAGAAGTTTTTGAATAAATTCTGCTTCATAGGAATATAAAAACAGGTCAGCTAGTAAAGGAACACAATTCGTGCCCATGGAAATTCTAACAGACTGTTAAAAGGCCTGATCATCAAAGACAACGAAGGCATCGTCTATGAGGAATTTCGGCATCTCTTTAATATTTACTTCAGAGTATTGATACGTGGAATCAGAGTGGTATGTAGCAAAGTAATGTTCTGGACGACTGAATACTAAATTCTAAAAAAAAAAAAAAAAAAGCTGTTTGAAAAATTATCTTTTTCTATGTATCTTTTGCACACTTTTGTTGCCTCTGCCATCATCATCCAAAATTGAAGTAACGTATTACACAATGAGGTTACAGACTGCCTATTTCTTTTTTGTCCAGGAAATAAAATAGTTAGGAGTGGACAACTTGTTCCTACATTAGATACGAAAATATGTGGGGACGTCATCTATGTTTGAATAAACAAGTGAAGATAACGAACGAACAGTGATTAATCTCACAAATCCCATAAAGAATACAAAATTCAGAACAGTGCAAGTAGGAAACGTTGAGCACTCTTGAGGTGGGATCAGGTGTCGAGGAGAAATAAACTTCCCCTGTTGACCGGCCACATCTGCCGTGAGCCATAAATCTTTATCGTATAAACTGAGTGATCCGCCGTCAACATCAGGATGTAAAGAACGACCTCGCAATAGTTAGGAAATACGTCACACAATATTCGACCCAATTACAGTTTGTACTTCAAGGCCAAATCATCGTAACGAAATGCTGACTTAAAATGAGAATGTTGAAATTGCTATAACATCAAATCATTTGTCAGTAGCCTTCCTCAATTTAAAACTTGACCATATGCAGAACATGCTCTTGCGAATCGAATCTGTTGAGAGATTGAAAAGCATCTCATTATTGCTACACAAATATTTTTGATAGTTTTAGTAATTTTATCATATGTTGAGCATCACTGAAGAGACATTATTTGTCGAAATGCGCATCTGGTGCATCAAAATTGGTACCGTATAAGATTTACATCTAGAACAAACGGCAATTAAAGAAATGACGTTTATGCTATTTTTAAAACAAGCTTTAATACAACGTTTGGCTGTTAGTTCTGATTATCATTTGCCATTGGTTGCACGCGACTTACTTCAAAAATTCAAAATCAACGTTCTACAATGAAATATTACATTGTAAACATTAAAACATGCATGTGCTAATGCTCGCGTAGAACTTGATTTTATCAGATTTCAGAAACTTAAAAATTCTCTAAATACTTGCTTTCTAGGTTGATGCTGACTGTTAATGCTTTTCTAAGTCAAGTGTGGTGCTAAAGTGTCTATGACAAATGAGTGATGAGTCAGGAGAAGTGTGATGCACAAAACGGCGAGTATTTTGAAAAAGATAAATCATGACGTTATTAGAAACCCAAAAGAAGTGTGTTTTCGTGTCATGACGTACACTAGTATGATATAAGTGTATTTCTGTTATGTAAAATAAAATTTAAGATGGTAAAAGATTGTTCTTTGTAATAACAAGAGAATGAACTGACTACTAATAGAAAGGGAAGTGACGTAATTGACGCTATACATGTATCAGAGTATTTGGGACAACCTTCGTGTACAATGCGTAATTAAATAGTTGATGATTATCTTCAGATAAAGTAGGTTTGTTTTGTAGATAGAATTATGTCACATTGTTCACTAGACTAGATTTTTAGGTTAGATAAAATGATTAGATGTGTCTGACTCTCAAATATCAACGGAAACAGGAAGAAAAGTATGGAAAATACTGATCCGAATTAGACAAATGTCAAAATCTGCTTGACCAATATATTTTTAACTGAAAGCTTATCTGTCTGTCGATTTCAAAGGGCAAGTATATTTCATCAAACATTTTCGTTTAAAAATGCAACTTCATTTCATTGTAATGTTAATTTTATTGTGTGAAATGGCACGTACTTCGAATCAGACCACTCACTTTGCACCGCTATTATGATGTCGGAAAAACCCAAGGGAACTGATTTATTCTAACAGTGATTTATGCTACTTTCTAAAGGCGTTAAAAAACTGACATCTTAAGGATAAATTCTGTGTTTGATATCAATAACATCGCCTATTTCTTTTTCAGTAGTCCTCGCAGACTTTTGTTTCTTCTAAGCAGTTTGAAGATAGAGGTCCATTGTACGTATGGACATCACAATGAAAGGTATAATAAACTTACATAGTATATGCATCAATTAAATATTAGTTTGTATCATCGGGATCTTCACTGAACACTCCAGCACTATAGACGGTTCTAAGAGGTGCTTTTGTTGTCCATAAGCGCTTTGTTATCTAGACAAGAGATTTCGCCATATGAGATGCTTACTCCTCCTAGGCACCTGATCCCACCTCTGGTGTGTCCAGGGGTCCGTGTTTGCCCAACTATCTATTTTGTATTGCTTGTAGGAGTTATGAGATTGATCACTGTTTGTTATCTTCACCTTGCATGGCCATATGGACATCTAATGGAGAAATAAATATGTATCAGGCTACGCAGGGGAAACATTGAAACTCTGCATATCATTACAGAATCGATGTATTTATGTAGTTTCTTTCTTGCGCAAGATTTCGTCAGTTTTAAATAAAATTCAAGTTAGACATGTTCTTTCAAAGTAATTTTATTACAGAGAAGACATGCCAAGAAAACATTAGAACATGTGCGTACTGGAAATCTACAATGCCGGATTGTCCATGTAAGTAAACAGATTCAAGTCCTTACAGTGTGATATCTATTTTGTATTGCTTGTAGGAATTATGAGATTGATCACTGTTCGTTATCTTCACCTTGCATGCATATATATATATATATATATATATATATATATATATATATATATATAATGTTATCACATAACATTTTACCCTTTTCTGCTTCAGTTAATCCGATCTATCGCGAAGAGAACAATAAAGAGGAAATCATCTTTAGATTCCCTACGGTGAAAATTTCACCCCCAGAGTGGACAACAGCGAGACGACCATTATTGATTACAACGTATTCAGGACGAACAAAACGCCCCGAACACCCGGATGCAGGTACCTGTTTCATGACGTATTTATGTGAGGAAAACGGTGAATAACAAGTGTTAAACGAGTGATACTAATCGTTGCTGTATTTATATTACATCATTTATAAGGCAAGCCAAATAGTGAAACTTTAACACATGGATAACATATTCCTGTTTTATTTTTTCTGTGTGTGTTGCGAATGTTGTGCTGTTGAATACACCAATGCATTGACCCCTGATCATCATTTTCACAATTTCTGTCAAGTGACATTTTTTTTATCTCAGAGTAGGATCAATGACCTCAGTTCCATCTCCGTGCATCTCGACTACAAAAAGAAAAAGGCGAATTCGAAATTACTCTTGTGTTTAAAATTTTACACACATGACATCGAATTATCTGAATGTTTTTGGATTTGTGAATGAAGAGATCAAAAGAAATGCAAGGCAGGGCTCTTGTGATTTTAAGTATGCAGCAAAGACAAAAACAGAAGATTTCAGATGGTCTTTCATCATTTCAGCAGCACCTCATCGTCGCAAACCACGGCTTAAATGTACGCTACTCTCCCCATTCATCCGTGGCTCTCTGCGTGACAATTTATTTTGAGATTTAAACTGTTTATAGAATGTGGGTATATTACTCTTGACCAATCAGAATGCTTGTTTTGTTCCACTACTTCGGTAAACTTACCAGCACAGAATCCGTGAGCGCGTTCGAGATCGTCATTTCCGTTGTTCTCGTGCTCCAATGTTAAAGTCGCGATCGACGAAAACATTTACGTACGGACGTGTTCTTATCCTTCGGCCACAATACCGGCAGAGGTGGTGTGAGTTTTTTAACCTCGAACAAGTTCTCGAATTGCGTACTCGGCGTTCAGGATCGACAGGAATTTGTACTACTGCAAACGAATGGCGACCTGGAACGCACTCCGTATGTATTCAACCTGTGTTTGACATAGACAGTTATGAACAAGCCGATGTCTCAGGGCATTTGATGAGGAGTAATTATGTTTTTCTTTCCTTAATAGCAGGCGGTAAATAGTAGCTATAATACCGGGCGTTTCCAATGAAATATTCGGAAACTAATGGCAAGTGTCGTGCATTTTTAATACAACTCTCCAATTCGAAGCAAGTGGATATATAACAGGGGGGAAAAAACCTGTGAAACTGTTCAGTTGTCATCGATCTGTAGGATTTTTGTTTCCAAAACTGTTGGTGCACAAAGCACACATTTTCATTGCTTCGGCCATTATAGCTGTTTTACAAGCTAAACATGGTTATCCAAGACCAGATCATCATATAATGCTTAGAATGAATTCTAATGGTAACGGATTACGTCATTTTCGCTATGCCTATTTATGAGAAACGAAGAAATTCTCATGCAGAGACCCACTGATGAAAGGGGAGAGGAGCGTACATTTCAGCCGTGGGTTGCGACGATGGCATCAATTTTATTGAGCATTTTATCAGATTTTATTAGAAATTACAGACTTTTGACATATCTTAAGTCGTCTTATCTCCAACATTATTTTGATTCCCCATGAGTCTCAAGTTTTCGGTTTCTTTTGATTGTTTGTTTTACTTCCCATCCAGCATTTTCATTGAGACGTCACCAGCTGTGAAACACGTGCTACGAATTTAGACCTATGCTTAACCCTCAGGGCCATAGTAGAGAGGGTTCTTTATCGTGCCAACGCCTGTCGCGCACGGTACCTCCGTTTTAAGGTCATATCCGAAAGATAAGTGATTCTCACTTCTAAATGACGAGCGTTTGGCGAAGGGGCAATCAATACTTATCTTAACCTCTTAGATTTGACCCAGCCATGGTACGAGCGGGATTCGAACTCACGACCTCCTGGTTACAAAGCGGACTGTATACCAGAGCTAGCGCGACCGGTTGGTTTCTTTTGAGGTAGCTCTGATCGGTATATAAATTATCTGATACCTTCAATTTTATGTTTGATTATACATGTATTGATTTGATAATGCTAAAGACAGGGCAACGTGTGAAATAGTTTGTATAAAGGATATCATTGTTATCATTATCGAAAATGTTTATAGTTTTGTTTTACGTCCCATTAAAAAATGACTTAATGTGTCACAACGTTTGGCGCTCAGGACCGAAGCAGCGAGAATAATCCATTCTGTTCATGCCAATCAAGACACGTGACTTCTGCGTTTAAGGTCATATGCGAAACATCTTTACTTTCATTTTAGTGTCACGTGCTTATAAAAAGGATCAGTCTGTACCTACATGTGATAAGTTGTACGTCCGACGGGGAACCGAGATCGAAAATGGAACTCAGTTATCTCGACTCTGAAGTTACAGCTTCAACAGCTAGGCTACCATGATCGGTGAAGCGAAAATTCTTACATTTTAGTGTGTTAAACAAAGTTGCAAAATAGATATAATGAATAAAATGTCAAGATGATATCTTCAGCGCGAAATATTTGATAAAACCTTTGAAGGCACATATACTCTAACTTTTGTGTTAGGTTTTCAAAAAAAAAAATAAAATACAAATACTTGCGTATTCCAAGAATAAAATGAAACAAGACACTTTATAATACAAGCATAAAATCCTGCGGTTGTAGAATATAAATGAAGGTAGTTTCAAAACATATCCTGTCTTTTGAAACTCTTTCCGAAACAAGTCAAGTACTGACCACGTAACGGTTTTATTAGCATGATAAATTTAGTCTGATACGTCCTTACTCCGATATCAAAAGTAGATGAACTCTTACCGAAAACTTACTGACACAATTTTTACGTTCTGACCACGTGTGAGGAAGACGTGTACAATGCATACATTATGCAAATAAGGCCAACCGAAGATGTGCGAGAGTTAAATTAGCAAATAATGAGCTAAAACGGGCATTCATTTCATCTGGAATAAAATGAAATAGTTTGCGTTTCGCAAGTTATATATTCCATTATAGATATATTAACAATATTAGTTATTATTTTGGAAATACCAAATACGTATACACCTTTAAAGATAAATGACATTATTAGAAACATGATTTTTTTCCAGATATTACCACATCATGGGAACATGTTTCAAAATCTAGAGTCAATGTAGAAAACTCCATGGAAAGCACCACTGCAGCATGTAATTATATAGCTATAAACAAAGTTATGTAGGTAAAAACTTAAAAGAAATCGGCATTGTTCTGCTTACTTCTTTCGAATTTTGAATTATAATGTTAATGAATAATAATTCTATGAAAATATATGTAATAAACATATATATATTTGATAGGTCAATATTTCATCTTCAACAGCTAAAGCAACTGTCATATAATTTAAAGATGATTGACATTAATAAGATATTTGAACATTTTTCAGACGTAACCACATCATCAGAACAAATGTCAACACACAGAGTCAATCGGAAGAAATCCACGGACATCAACACTGGAACTCGTAGTTATCTAACCTATTTAGCACCTACATAGATCAATGCTTAGAGAAATTTGTTTTATTCACAGTATCATCTTACTTTTCACCGTAAGGATCCGGGTTAGAAAAGGTCCTCAGTACCCCTTGCTTGTCGTAAAAGACGACTAAATGGGGAGGTCCTTCGGATGAACCGCAAAATCCGAGATCCCGTGGCACAGCAGGTGTGACACAATAAAGATCCCTCCCTACTCAAAGGCCATAAGCGCCGAGCATAGGCCTAAATTTTGCAGCCCTTAACTGGCGATGGTAACGTCTCCATATGAGTGAAACATTCTTGAGAGGGATGTTAAACAATATTCAATCAATCAATCTTCTTACTTTTACTGATATTCTAATTCTTATCATTTTGTTGTATGTTAGCAAACAACATTGTTGTCCATCGTAAATTAAAAGTTATTTCCATCAATTTCTTATTTTCAAAATATTCTTTGTTTTTAAATCCCCGCCAATGAAGGAATATACATGCATTTGTAATCCAGATAATACATTGTAAGTGAAGATGATTATATATTATTACATCATAATAATGCTTATGATTTAGAGCCAAAAACGGGGACGTCGACATCGAATCCAATAACATTAACTTCCACTGCATTAACAGAATATGGAGTAACCCGGCAACTTGATACTCACGACTCTACAGGTAAACCTAAATATTCCTTCCCTCTCTGCAGTCGTTATCAAACGAACTCAGAACACGTATAATATAAATCGGGTGTAGAGAACGAAGCTTGATCACAGGTTTAAGCAACTCGCACAGTTTGCTGAAACTTTAGCAGCATCATAATGTAGACACCTCGTACCCTGAACAGCTTCCATACCATTCTTGATTAGACTCATTAAAGGTCAATCATGTAAACTTAGTACTTTTCTTATCTGCATGTATCGTCGGTTACCCACAGGTGCTTCCATTCGATTGTCTCCATCATCATATTCGTATGAGGGAGCGTGAGTGGACACAAAACCGTGGTTTGCGACGATTATCTGCATGGAGAATACCAGATTTTTATAACACAGAGCAAAGAATTTAGATACGATAAATACGAGGATATATATTGAAGGCCTCGGTCAACCACTACTTTTTCAGGTCCGTTAAGTAACGAGCAGACCTCAACGAAAGTCAATAATTCCTTTATTTAATTATTGGGAACTTAACATATTTTTTTAATCTTTCAACAAATCAAAACATGTGCATCTCAAATATTAACACCTCTATTGCAACAATGATAAAATGAATTATCAATTACTCACTTTGTAGTTGATATTAGATTGATCATCATTAGCAATACCTCGTAAAGTCATTAATGACATTGAGTTTGATTCACCTATACGTGCTATAATACATACTATTTGATTTGTCGATAAATTCGTCAATAAATATATGGTTGTTCAAAAAGAAAATCCTGAATAAATCCCATGAATTCAATGTAAAACTTATACGGTACCAATTTTGATAAGTTCGTCAATAAATATATGGTTGTTCAAAAAGGAAATCCTGAATAAATCTCATGAAGTCAATGTAAAACTTATACGGTACCAATTATGATGCACCAGATGCGCATTTCGACAAATAATGTCTCTTCAGTGATGTTCAACCGAAATGTTGGAAATCCGAAATAACAATGAAGTTTTAGAGCTATTATAAGGAAAACAGTGTGCCAAAAAAGAGGAGTCAAATTCGTCTAAGAATAAGAGTTATGCGTGAGGAAGATAATCCTTAATTTTGAAATTAATTTCTAAAGTTTGTAACAGCAATTAAATATACATCCGTATTTTCAAGCTAGTAACGAAGTACTTAGCTACTGGGCTGTAGAGACCCTGAATATAGAATCTGATATGAACTTACTCTTTAATTTACACCAGAATAAATCGTATAGTCCAATCGGAGAGCATCAGCATTTCTTATAATTATTGATAATTTCCAGGAGATACAGTTGTTCTATCATTTGCTGTGGGGTTATTCAGTTTTCTGGTGGGGATGTTGGTCATGCTGTTACTATATAGAGGCAACAAGTCAAGGATGAAGTTTGCAAGGTACGTTACATATGACGTCAGCATCCATGGCGAGTGTTTCCAATGGATCCAGGTTTTAAACAATGTATTAAATATTATTGTGGTTTAAATGTATAAATCGGTAGAATAAAACAGATAAAGCATAACATTGAGGGAGTAATCAACATTCCAGCTTAGGGAAATAGGCTTGATCTCTCTCAATGATATGCTGCACACTGAAATTGACTATGAATTACTGTAACGGTCTCATACATCAGAAATATTTAATTTCATCAAATATAGACACTCTTTTAAGAATTTGTATGGAAGTCAATGATTGACAGGGCCAAGGGACTAATTGTTACTCAAAAATACTTAACAATGGCATACAAGAATGGATGGGGTGAAAAACTTTTAAATGTCTTCAAGAAGTTTCTGGATTAAGAAGTTAACAAAATGACAGAAACCATGTGTTAACTTGTTTGACAATCCATAGTAGCGGGGTAGTAACAAATGTAACATTTAGTTAGATATCTATGTTAAAACATTGTGGAAGGTAAAGATAACGAACAGTGATCAATCTCAGAACCCCCACAGGGTTTACACAATAAAGAGTTGGGTAGACGCGGTCCCTTAGAAGTGGTATTAGGTGTCTATAAGGAGTAAGCAATCCATGTCGACCGGTAACACCTGTCGTGAATCCTATATTTTGATCACAAAACGGAGTAATCTGAATGTCATGGAAGAGTAGAAAAATGCATGTTTGGTATCATCTTCTATATTATTAAACATATACATGCCGAATTAAACATTATTTTGGTCGATGTAAAAATCCAGAGCAAATCCTGGTTTGAAAATAATTGGATGGATGAAGATTTAAATGTTTTATTGCAAGAGTTTTCACGAAAGGTTAGACTAACAAATGTATGTGTAATGCGATACAACAGTATAACCAGTACTATATGTAAGTTTTTTAAGGCTATGTTTGTCAAAATATCGTATGTTAAAAATTGTGCGCCATTTATTCCGTTTTACTTTGAATCTATACTGCTGAGCAAAAAATCTTTCTTCTTGTTATGCGATATGATAAATCGGAATTATCACATACCCACATCAATTGAAAATAGAACACTGGAAAGTAATGTATCCGCTAAATAGTCATTTAAAGTTGTTTTTAAACAAGCATTGACATTCAAGTTTCGTGTCTACAACATTGAATTCATTACAAGTTTCCTCCTCGGAGATATTACCTTACGAAAACTAATTTTATTTCAGATGACTGTTGTTGGTTTTTGTTTTTGTTTTTTGTAAAGAAAATGTTTTAACAAATCAACATATATTCTATCGTGTTCTGAAATTCTAGTCTTATCATGTATATTTTCGGGGGGGGGGGATAGAAAAGAATTGCTTTTTATTGTTACTAATGTTATTATTGGTGAAAAAACTATCACTTTCTGTAATAAAGTTGTTAATTTCATAATTATGTGTTCCAAACAATATATTTTCAATTGTGCAATTAAAACAAAATAAAACTGATCGGTCTACAGGGAATGTTTACTCCTCCCAGGCATATGATTCCACCTCCGGTATGCTCAAGGAACCTGTTTGATTCATTACTGGGCTGGCACATTATCTTTTTTTCAAAATTGAAAAGTTTTTAACAATCAAGTCATGTGAAGTTTTGAAATTTGAGTAACCTGGAATACAATCTTTGATCTGTAACTTAGAATATGAAATATACAATCAATTAAGCTGTGCAGTAGTAGTGTGAAGGAGTGCCATATACTCAAAATTGTTGATATGTATTTTAATTACTTGTAATTGTGATCATGAGAATGAAAATGTATGTGAAAAATCAATAAATATGTAAACATTGTACATGAAACCTCATTATATAGTTCAGAAAACTTTCAATATTAGAGTTTTGGTAAAGAAATGCATGGCGTTAACAAGCGATACAATGAACAAGCTGTCATACGACTTTTATTCAATCATTCACATCAATCAGCCAATATGTTATAATCAAAATACGTTATTTTGTTTGTAGAAAGAGACAAGACAGAAGGATAAGCGTTTTCCTAATTAACAATGCTAGACAATATACATCCCGGGAGAATTTGAATGCAGAACTTCCCATCAGATACCAATCTATTCAATCCCTGAATACACCCAATGCACAGGTAAAATGTGTAGCGAATCAATCATGTGATGACGTCCATGGGTGACGGTATTATATATCACTCTGTTCCCCTGCTGAAAAGTTAGATCTAACAGTGGGTGTGACCGGTGAACAGGGGATGCTTACTTCTCCTAGGCACCTGATCCCACCTCTGGTGTGTCCAGGGGTCCGTGTTTGTTCTCTTAATTTTGATTTCTTTATAGGAGTTATGAGATTGGTCACATCATTGTATTTCCTTCTTTATCTGTATTACATTAAACTACTTAATGATATTCTGTGATTTCAATTTTGCTTCTAGCATTCATCCTGATAGACGTATCAATCTTATAAAACAAATTTGAAAATAGGTGAAAAACGAAGTACAACGACATGCAATGCATGTTTGTACAAATATACATTTTCCGCGTTTCCCAATATTTATTTGCGTTTGAGAACTCGTCGGTGCATGAAACATAATTATTGGTTGTTTGGTTTACATGCAATCGAACATTTTCCCATCATATTGAGACGTCACTAAATGTAGGAGTAGTACCACAAATTTAGACACATGCCTAGCGCTCTAGCCCGTAACATTGAAGGTTCTACACGTGATCCCCATTGTTAAGGTCATATTCGAAAATTCCGTGATTCACATTTCTAAATGCTGGGCATTTGGTGAGGGAGCAATCATTACGTGTATATATGTCATATGTTTAACACAGCCAAATCAGAAGAGGGTCTCAAACTCATGTTCTCTCAGTTACAAAGCTTTACCACCTAAAATGTAAAACAAAAAAATTTAAAAAAAAAACAAAAACCACGAGTTTGCATAGGAATGACTACAAATATGGACCTTTTAACTACAGGATTTCACATTGTCAAATTTATGTTTTCTTAGATAATGTCTTAATATGATTACATGCATGTAACATCCTTAGAAACTAATACCAGTGTTTTCAAAAATCTAGATACCTAACACATACCAAAACTCAGAAGAGGCTGGAATCCCTTACCTGAATTCAGACCGCGATGACATACAAACAGTTTCTTCAAATATCTGTCGTCAGGAAATAAGCAGTGTTTTCGGAACAACCCTAAACCAAGAAGATTGCAATAGCGGAGAATACATGGAACTGAACGATATATAATGGTTGATCTGCATGAGTATTCTAAGTGACACTTTCTCTTATTTAAAATAGTAAACGCGGTTTCATTCATGTTGTAACAACTGGGATTTTTTATTTTTCATCAAACAACACTTTGTTATTCTTCATCAAACTACACTCCACGATAGAATGGCTGAAACATTGCCACAACGGCGTAAAACCATAGTCAATCAATCAAACTACACAAAAGCTAAAGTGTACAGTAGAAAGCATATTTACTATAAAGTTGTTTTTTTTAATATGGGTGTGCGAAGTTGATGTTACAGACGTTTCAACAGTCTCAAAGCCAGCATTTTGCAAGTTTATAATCAAAAACGTCCACATTCAAGAAATTACTTTGTTAAACACCACTTTGATTCCCCGCACAAGTACTCTGAAGTTGATATTGAAAATGCGCAGAATTCCTCATTGAGAATATCTTCACAGTTTTTATGATCATTTTTCCAGCAGTCTATTTGAATTCCCATGGGCACGAATTATGATTTTATTTTATCAGCTGACCTAATCTAATATTTTTGCTGGGAGAAACTTGCTCAAAAGCTTATACATGTGAAGAAACATTTCTGACTGTGGCTTTCAACTCGACGTTTAAAAATATCAGCTACGTTTTATCAATGATCTTTGTTCGTACGGAGCAAATGTTGGGGCTTGGTAGAACATTCGCTGGATTCAGCAAGGTTTTTATGTTTGTAAACGTTTTTGTTAAGTTTACGAATCCAGTATAGGTATGATAATGTATGACTAATGCAAGGGAAATTAAAATTCGATATAAAAATGAACGTTTCTTGATGGTTTGCTTTACATAGGTTTGATAGTTAACACCTAGTTGATGTTTATTCTTAAGCACCTCATCCCACCTCTGATATTACAGTGGTCCGTGTTTGCTGTACTTTCAGTTTTGTATGTGATATTAATAAGAATGATCACTGTTCGTTTATCTTCGTTTTAATTTACATAAATTTGGTAGTTACCGGGTAGTTGCGACCAACTTTGTCACTTGCGTCAATAAATGAATTGTTTATCCTGATATATTGTGACACGATACATACATGTAAGTCAAACTAAAAAGTAGATATTCTTTATTCATTGTATAGGAAGCATCTGCCATGATAGCGAATATCCCCTATATTAATATTGCTGATAGTGTGTAAAGTTCTAATGATTTACGGTTAGATGGAAATATCCACTACGCAGAATGACGGGGAAAGGTTTACTATGTAGCAGGTCTCCCGCTAGGGACGTTTACTATGTAGCAGGACTCCCGCTAGGGACGTTTACTATGTAGCAGGACTCCCGCTAGGGACGTTTACTATGTAGCAGGACTCCCACTAGGGACGTTTACTATGTAGCAGGACTCCCGCTAGGGACGTTTACTATGTAGCAGGTCTCCCGCTAGGGACGTTTTCTATGTAGCAGGTCTCCCGCTAGGAACGTTTACTATGTAGCAGGACTCCCGCTAGGGACGTTTACTATGTAGCAGGTCTCCCGCTAGGGACGTTTACTATGTAGCAGGTCTCCCGCTAGGGACGTTTACTATGTAGCAGGTCTCCCGCTAGGGACGTTTTCTATGTAGCAGGTCTCCCGCTAGGGACGTTTACTATGTAGCAGGTCTCCCGATAGGGACGTTTACTATGTAGCAGGACTCCCGCTAGGGACGTTTACTATGTAGTACCTCTTCCTTTGGATATGCTACAGTACTACGGGGAAGATTTATTATAATGACGCTGTTAAAAACTCATATTTGAAGATTGTTTAAAATGCTTTTCATTATATTCTTTTCTGCTTTAAAGTGTGATATTTTAACGAGTGGATTGACATTATCTATGACTTCATAACAGTTGACAATTAAATAGTAATTTAATATGGGAGACATACTGGCGGTAAACTTTGAAACTTGAAAGGTAGGTTGTCCCCGGTTGAGGATTTTATTTTGCTAAAGTATTACTTATGTATCTAATTTTCCCCAGAATTATGTGTCATCTTTTCTCCTCTTGAGAAAACAATGCTGCATGTCTGAATTGCTAAATATAATTTCCGGTATTGTCGGGTTTTGTTTTATCTCGCCTTGACATGTGATCGCTGATACTTCAGAATAGAGTTACTGTTAAAGCTTGAGGAGTTCCGGAAGGTTATAGTACATTTCTGACACACCAGTCGCCTTCTGTTGTCATGAACTCCCTATCCTAGTTACATGTATATAAACTAGGACGATTCAATTTTGAATGTTAATGGATCAAATTAGGAATTTACCCATATCTCAAACCAGGTTTTGCATTTATATTTATCAAGGAAGAAATTACACTCCTACAAGTTAAAAGTTTATAATATGCATTTCTTTTAAAACATTCAAGGGATAATGCATTGCGCAACAACATGTACACAGGCATTGCAACCAACTGGATTGACATTTCATTTTGATACGTATTGTGAGGTCAAGTTTAATTTAACATTTCTACGTTTACACTGAACAAATGGTGCATTGCTTAGTTACAAATATACCGTTACAGTGAGAGAAAGGGGCAGCTTTTGAATTTCCATGTGTAAGTGAATTTGATTTACAAGGCACATCATAGTCTTCCATATATCCTTTATATTATATCTAATATCACTTTCAACGGAAAATTAACAACACAGCTTTATGGTAAAGGAGATTAATTCAGTTGCTTCATCCTCAATTCTCCATATCTGTGTAGCAATATCCCAGTATCAACTGCATATCATGTTTATATCTTTCAAATGATTCAATTTTCGAGAGCATGTTCTGTGTAATATCAATTCTTTAAATCGAGACATATATATTGACGTATATGTTGATGTAGCAGGGGTTGTAATAGTCTTAAGGTTTGCATTTTGCAAAATATATGGTCGTTATACTGATCTAAGGACAAGTTATCACTGGATCAAATGCTGCCTGACGTGTTTTAAACCAATTAGAAAACCTTTTGACTTTCTGATTTTGACTATGGATTACTCCGTTGATCTATCAAGACGTAGAGATCACGGCACATGTGACTGCTCAATGGGACGTATGATAAAATTCAAAGATCTGAGTAGTAGAACTTGTAGGTTAGATTTAGTTTTGTTACTCTCTTTTATATCAATGAACGTACTATTTGGCAACATTTGTAATTCTTTATCATTTTCTTTAATCGTAGAAGTCAAAGTTGTGAATATATTTTTATTTGAAAAGAAAATGCACACAGAACGTTATTAAGTTCCTCGGCATTGATTCAAAGTTGGGAATATTCGAACGTAAATTTATGTTGAGTTTTAGACTTATGAAATGAGTCTAGGATGAAGTTATAAAGAATAGAGCATGTCCAGCTCTCGTTCCCTCGGGATGTTTTAACAGACGGATATATTAGAACAAGTTTGTCAATAAAAATAATTAAACTCATCGACTAACAAAAACATAATTTGTACCATTCGATGTTTCATTTCATTTTCCTGATGCTTATGTTTCAATGAAGATTAAGGAAGAAAATGATATGGTTTTGGGAAGTAAAGGTTAAGTATATAAATATACTTTATACTGAAATTCAGCTGTAATTTTATTGGACTGTGTCAATTTATGTTAACATAATGTCGTCCTTGCTGTATCTGGTGAGCATCATTAAGGTAAATAGTAATGTTGATTCTGTCTCATGGTATATCTTCATAACTAATAATCAGAGGTGGCTTGCTTAAATCACTTTACATTATTTACCACAAAGCCTTTATAAGGGAACAGAGTGAAACATAATTTGATCATGTTGATCAATGAGTGAAGATGGGACGATTCGAAAACAGTACACATGAATGGATTTTGGAAACTATTTGTCAAGGTACTAGCAACTTATTACGATAGATATATACTACATCACAATATTATAAATATATTATGTAAAAATACCTATAAATAAAGCATGTTTTTCTTTACAAAACGACTATTATTTTTACAGATTATACCTTCTGGCTGGTTACATCCGGGTGTGTAGTGTTTGGTTTTCTCCTTGGTCTAGTCATAACAGGCTTGCTATGTCGAAAGTACCACAGAAAATCACATAGGTATTAAATCTATGCAAATTATTTCAATAATAAAATCAAACATACATTAATTCGGTTGGTTGGTTGGTGATATATTGTTTAACGTCCCTCTCGAGAATATCTCACTCATTTGAAGACGTAAGTAGTGCCGATGAAGGGCTGCAAAATTTAGGCCTATGATCGGCGCTAACAGTTCTTGAGCAGGGAGGGATCATTATCGTGCCTCACCTGCTGTAACACGGGACCTCGGTTTTTGTGGTCTCATCCGAGGGACCACCCCATTTAGTCGCATCTTACGATAGGTGAAGGCTACTGAGGACTTATTTTAATCGTGATATTTCGTTTGGAATAATGCATTAACACATTTTGATGGATCGTGTTACCGGTCTGAAAATTTGTATTAGGGCCTCAATATCTATAAGAACACTATCATATGACACTAGAATATCAATGGTAAACATGTCTTATCGGGGAAGCTGCATTTTCCTAAGTAAAACCACGGTCCGGCTATCGTCCTAACTGTCAAAACAAAATTAATCTTACACTATGTGAAAATGATAGTAAAGGATTTGTATAACTGACGGCGGTTGCCGAGCAGCTAGGGTGTTCACCTCACAGATAGGGTGTTCATCTCACAGATAGGGTGCTCTACTCACAGATAGGGTGTTCACCTCACAGATAGGGTGTTCTACTCACAGATAGTGTGCTAACCTTACATATAGGATGTTCACCTTACAGATAGGGTGTTCACCTCACATATAGGGTGTTCACCTCACAGATAGGGTGTTCATCTCACAGATAGGGAGCTCTACTCACAGATAGTGTGCTAACCTTACATATAGGATGTTCACCTTACAGATAGGATGTTCACCTCACAGATAGTGTGTTCACTTCACACATAGGGTGTTCACTTCACAGATAGGGTGTTCACCTCACAGATAGGTTGCTCACCTCACAGATATATTGTTCACTTCACAGATAGGGTGTTCATATCACAGATATAGTGTTCACTTCACAGATACGATGTTCACCTCACATATATAGTATTCACTTCAGAGATAGGATGTTCACTTCACAGACAGGGTGCTCAACTCACAGATAGGGTGTTCACCTCACAGACAGGGTGCTCACCTCACAGATAGGTTGCTCACCTCACAGATAGGGTGCTCACCTCACAGATAGTGTTCACCTCACAGACAGGGTGCTCACCTTACAGACAGGGTGCTCACCTCACAGACAGGGTGCTCACCTCACAAATAAGGTGCTATAGGGTGTTCATGTTGCAGTCATGTCTCCAAGATGTCAATTCCAGCGTCACGTCCGATCCAAATAGTTAACATGTTAACCTGCGTTTGATATTATTTTATGTTTTCATATATTTTAAGTGGTTTTAACTTGTTTTACATGTAAAGCATTTAAGGGTAATTGTGTTATTAGATAAAAAGCTATATAAATGCACGATAATGATGATAATGATAATTAATTTCGCTGAAATCAGGAATAGCGTTAATAAGGTAAGCACTTTTCAATGGGTTGGGGTTATATTATCCCCAATAAAATACCTACGTGTGTGTGAGTGTCTCAGTTGTGTATTTCGAACAATACAGATATCTCCACTGGCATATATTGTTATTAAAACAGATGTATATTGTCAGTATAATTCATCTAATGTTGTTGGTAACATCTTTTCTGTCTATAGATCCTCGCCAAATGGTGCACAAGGACCTTCTAAAGGAACATATTATTTTGACGAAAGGCACAATTTGTCCAGGAAACCTACAGACCACAACGTCACTTCTAATTTTTATACAAATGACGTCACTGAAATGCCCACGAGTTCAGTGAACTTTTATGAGGTATTCTGTTTATCAAAGAAAGGAAGAATATTGGCTCAATTAAATATGTTTCCTCAAACGTAACAAAGATGTGCATGCATGACACTGTAACCGTATTATATTTGGCGTGTACGATATTTGGCGGAAATCGCTTTTTCAACAAGTTAGCGTAGATTTGATTTAGCGCATTCCTGAATTACTTTAAACATCTAGATTTACGGATGGCATTTAGCAATGTACTTGATTTAGCGGAAGCTGCGTTCCGCCAAAGGTGCTAAATAGAATACGCAGCCAAATGTAATACATTTACAGTATTTAAAAGTACTGAAATATTCATTTTCATAGAATAATGTTTCGGTCATTGTTTGTAGATCAATGAAAAAATGCTTCAATATCACATGAATAGGTACACAATCCATAGATAGTCATGAATGAGAAGTTAGAACTCATTTTGGTATTGCTCGAATATAAAATATTCGTCGAAAGGCTTTAATTAGAAAGAGACACCTAAAGTTACTGCAAATTACTAAAACATCGATTGACTTTTTTCTCTCATATCCATTTAAAAGATTCGTAAAAAGGTATCATTTCCTGTAGTTTTTCAAATCATATAACGTTTCTACACAATTTCAAAGTAACTAATTTCATCGTAGAATCAAAGACATGGGATACCAGCGGATAAGGAGATAGATGAATCTGACGATGAAAACGTGGACGATTACATCAAGATGACAAAACCGCCTAAAAATTTGCCGCGTTCCAATTCTAGAAAACAGAAAGTTCAGAAGAAAATTGATGAAGCAGCGATGTATATATCTATGTCATAAAAACTTTAGAGATGCCGTTATCCGTCATGTACAAACTAGAGACACAAAAACTCAAGCAGAGTGTGCCATCTGTATATATTGATCTGATAGGATTTCTGAATCCGATGTTATTGAAGAATCACACCGCAACTCGTTACATATTGTTTTAGTGTATGAAATCTGTGGTCAAATTAACAGAAAGATTTGGAATTAATATTACCATTCTTATATTTAGTATTCATTATTTACGATACAGTCATGATCTTCCATGCATTAGATATTCAATCAATCAATATTTGTAAAAATGAAAATAAACTTTTACAATGAATCATATTTGCAAGTACTAGATCTAGATTGATATGACTGCGACCAAGCATCATTCAAATTAACTGCATATTTGTATTTGTTGATTAATTCATGTACAAGAGGCAATATATAGACAATTAATGAATTGATTTTCACGAATTGCATATAAACAGGAAATATTTAAGTTGGAAACCTCTATATATAACTGAAGTGGTTATTGTATTGAATAAGGAAGAATAACATAGCTAGAATCACTTAGCCATATTTAAATAAAACGCAATGCTATTATCGGCTGTTCCAATCTAGAACGTCTGCACCACATTGGACTGTAGAACAATATACGATGAGTAATGTTCAATGAAACTATGTGTAAAAAGATAAACGTAAATTACAAAGTGTCTTGAAATACTACAAGACCAAACACCAGTATGTATGTATTGATTGATTGATTGGTTGATTGATTGATTGAATACTGTTTAACGTCTCTCTCGACAATCTTGTAGACATTTGGAAACGTCACCAAGATCAACGAAAGGTTCAAATTTAAACCTATGCTCGACACTTCCTGCTTTTGTAGAGGGATCTTTATCGTGCCACACCTGTTGTGACACGGGACCTCGGGTTTGAAGTATCATTCGAAGGACCACCCCAATTAGTCGCCTCTTACGACAAGCAAGGGGTACTGAGGACCTATTCTAAACGGGATCCCCGGTAAATTGGTAAATCTATCTCAGATGTAGATGAAATAATATCACATCATGTATTCAGTTCCTTAACTTTAAATTTATTTTAAAAAGGAATTGATGCAGTCAATATAAGCAACATTCTTCATCATGAAAACGTTTAGTCTTGTAATCCACTATATTTCAAGTTCAAGTCCACACTCTGTGCGTCCTACAGATATACTTCTCCTACTGTATCTAAACTTTTTTAAATTACAAACAAGCTTTGGAGTGCCTAGATAGAAATATATAATCGACATGTACCTACGTGTTATTGTTCTTCGTTTTCAGCTATAACCCCGTTGGACATGCCATCACTGATTATGTCAATATAGTTGAAGATGAGGACCTTAATTCACTTATTCTAAAACGTCCTAAATTCAGAGAAGCCCAATTGGTGACTAAACATCTATATTTTGATTTCGGTCGAAGATGATTCAAATATGAAAAACGAATTAGACACCTTGGCAGAATGGATAAGAGGAATCACATAGTAGATACACCAAAATGCGTATCATCTATCCTTGTGTGTTTAGTAACCCATCTTATCAGTTACCATTACTATCGACAATAGTAGGGGGACTGTAATCCAAACTATATTCGTTTGCATGTGAAAATAAACACATAATGATTGTATTCAAATTATAGTGGAAGGCCAGGCCCTCTTCCCGTCTAAAGTAATATTAAGCACTCTGATTACCAGAGAGAGAGGGAGATAGAGAGAGAGAGAGAGAGAGAGAGAGAGAGAGAGAGAGAGAGAGAGAGCATATCATTAACTTGTGGATATCCCTATAACAATATATGTATGCTTCTCATTGGCTAAATACAAGAATTCCCTGCATTTACGAATATTTCAAACCAAGAATTGAATGAAATACGGTAGGTTAAAATAGAGAAAATAAAAGTTCGTTTTTTTTTTTCAATCTCATAACTTTTATAAGCAATGCAAAATAGAGAGATTGGCTAACACGTACCCCTGAATATACCAGAAGTGGGATCTGGTGCATAAGAGGAGTAAGCATCCCTTGTTGACAGGTCACACAATATCATTGGACGAATCACTTACGTAATTAACAGCTCCATCATGCAAGGAACTTATCAAATTCATACATGCACAAGTATAAAAGGAAATATACCTATAGATGAACGGACAAAGCCTGCATTCTACTAATCCTATTAAGCAAAGAGTGAGTAATAGCATCAAGTTTAATGCTATTGAAATTCGTACAAAATTGAAATAATGAATTTGTGAAAATGTTCAAAGTTGGAAACAACTTTTACAATTAGAATTTTTTCTTAACTAAAAATTCCAATGTGGAATAGGGCATTTCCAAAAATCTTTTTGGATTATTCGATCTTATGATCAGCTTATTTTTTTTAATTGCTTTCCAGGATTTTAAATAAAACCTCGGTCAAAAAGGTTTTGATGAAAAGATGAAGATAACGAACAGTGCTAAATCTCATAATTCCTATAATGAATACAAAATTAAGAATAGGGCAAATACATGTACGAACCCCTGGAGATAACAGAGGTGGGATCATGCGCCTAGGAGGAGTAAGCATCCCCATCGACCATGAATCCTATGTCTTGATGAGGTAAACGGGGTAATCCGTAGTCACAATCATATAAAGAACGGTGAAACACGTCAAATAGTATTTAACCGATGACAGGTTATATTGGTTTGATCGTTATAACGACCAATATAATTTGCAAAATGTTGACTTTAAACGAAGCTGTTGAAACGCTTGTAACATCATCTTGTCAGTCAGTAGCCTGCCTCGATTCAAAAACCGATTAAACTTATGCGTATCGAATCAGTTGAGATATATATATATATATATATATATATATATATATATATATATATATATATTCTTAATTTTGTATTCTTTATAAGAATTATGAGATTTAGCACTGTTCGTTATCTTCATCTTTTCATCAAAATCTTTTTGACCGAGGTTTTATTTAAAATCCTGGAAAGCAATTAAAAAAAAATAAGCTGATCATAAGATCGAATAATCCAACAAGATTTTTGGAAATGCCCTATTCCACATTGGAATTTTTAGTTAAGAAAAAAATTCTAATTGTAAAAGTTTCCAACTTTGAATATTTTCACAAATTCATTATTTCAATTGCTTTGTGGAATATTGCTGATATATTTCTTTGTAGTCCCTGATGCCCAATAAAACAGATTATAGTAACTGGGGAAAACTGAAGCAAAAGGAATTGAAAAATCCATAATGAAATGAAATAACAAAACAAACTTTATTTCAGCAAAATCTTTTAAATGTCTCTAGAATGTTCGTTTCATGGCAATTAGGTATGAAAAGAATTTTTTCTAGACAATGTTTATTTGACATCTTCATGAGCAGATAGATTCATATAAAATCAACTAAATTCTAAATGATTTTGAAGATATCAGATGCTATATTAATAGATATTGGTGTCATGGAACGGAAATGCACACTCATGAGGAGACCACACAGCATCACATAATCCACAAGCATGCTTTAATAAACTTTTTGTTCGGTTTATTTGTGTGTGAATATTTTGCATAATTGTTTCCATTGTTAGATGTGTGTGAAATAGCTCAGTTTATTACATGCGGAACTTCCAATAGAAATGGACGGTGGTAAGTACTACTTACCATGATTATTGCTTTAATAATAATTTCAAAATGAAAAATAAATTCATTAGATACAAACTTTGAGAAGAAAGGGGAAAAATTGTATTTCTTACCATCTCGAATAATTTCTATCTGTGTCGTCATTATTCCACCAAGAACATTATGACGTGGCTCAATTTTAATTGTTTCGTATTTTCTTGTGTATGTGCTGCAACGTTCCAAAAATATAAAGTATTTTTGAATATATATTCTGCCAAATTTTGACCAACAATAAAACATTTGATTCTGGTGGAGGTGTGTGGATACCTCAGATGTCACTTGTTAAAGGCAGGTTGGTTTTTCCCTAGCCTTACAAGGTTTGCACGCATGAGCAATAGCTACTTTTTCATGTTACATACCAACTGGCGGAAAATATAAGCAAACTCAATTGGATTAGGAATATAATTCACCAAATGGACAGTCGATCTAAATATCTCACAAGAGTAAAGTATTTCGGAGATATATGTCTAGATCTAAGCAGCATATTTCAGTTGATTTTAATGCCTAATACAAGAGAGGTATATTATGGTATAAAGTTGTTTTTGCATGCAATTATTCCATATGCAATCCTGTTTCATGGTCATGACAGCCTATAGAGGAGGATATTATATACTTTTATTACTAGTGGTTTAAGGTATTCGTTTATAAATTGCATACTTATCATCAATGCATAAGTGAAAGTTGTAGATAACGAACAGTGGTCAATCTCATAACTCCTATAAGCAATACAAAATAGAGAGTTGGGCAAACACGGACCCCTGGACAGATTAGAGGTGGGTTCAGGTGCCTCGAAAGGGTAAGCATCCTCGGTCGACCGGTCACACCCGCCATGAGCCCTATATCCTGATCAGGTAAACGGAGGTGGTATCAGGTGCCTAGGAAGCCTAAGCATCGCCCGTCGACTGGTCACATCCCGACCAGGCAAAATGGTTCAGGAATAGAATTTATAAGGGAATATATGTGTATATTTAGATTTAAGAACGAAAGAATAATATAAATGATAATTATTATTTTCCTCTTCTTTCTCAGATTGTATACGCAAGACCATGCAGTGTGTAAAATGGGTCACCGAATGCCAGTCAGGTGACACTCTAAGTCCCTACTTTCACTATTACAGAAAAAAGTCTACTGATCCAGAATAAGATGTGTAAGAAAAACATTACTTTGCCTTTCAGGGGATGACCATTCTAACCGTATTGTAAAAAGAGACACTTGGCATTCAACTACAACTAACGTTCATAATACGTCCACAAATCTGACATCATCAACACGATTTCAAGGTAGTCAAAAATTTAACTTGCACTCCATTGAATATCCCTTTTATTACCCTTGAAAACGTTAGTTTAAATGTAGTATTATCGGGAATAAGAAAAGAATTTCTTTTTCCCGATGTATGGCTCTACAATGTAAAACTTATACGGTACCAATTTTGATGCACCAGATGCGCATTTTGACAAATAATGTCTCTTCAGTGATGCTCAACCGAAATGTTTGAAATCCGAAATAACTATGAAGTTTTAGATCTAAATATAGCCCAAAACAGCGTGCCAAACAAGTGCAGCCAAATACGTCCAAGGATAAGAGCTATGCATGAGGGAGATAGTCCTTAATTTTGAAATGAATTTCTAAATTTTATAACAGCAATTCAATATACATCTGTATTTTCAAGCTAGTAACGAAGTACTTAGCTACTGGGCTGTAGAGACTCTCGGGGACTAAAAGTCCACCAGCAGAGGCCTCGACCCAGGGGTCATAATGTAAAACTTATACGGTACCAATTTTGATGCACCAGATGCGCATTTCGACAAATAATGTCTCTTCAGTGATGCTCAACCGAAATGTTTGAAATCCGAAATAACTATGAAGTTTTAGATCTAAATATAGCCAAAAACAGCGTACCAAACAATGATTTACAATGAGTCAGGGGTCAAGATTTAGCTTACCTTCATCTATCTCTTATACTTTAACAGCTTTGTGATGGGTAACCCTGATAATTTATAAGAATGGGTGTCTTTGCATCTAGCAAACAGAATAAAACGGAATCTGTGTCCTAACAAAGATAGAATATAAAACCTTAGTTAAGAACATATTACCAAAGAGATCTATAATGCATCTTTTAAATCTTTTTGGTGGTGCAATCAATGTTTCAAAGTTTTTTAGTACATTAAAGCACCAATTTTTCGTATAACTTAAAAATCAAGGTTTTTAATTGATCATGTATTTGAAACTTATGCTAAATCCTGATCAGGATATAGGGCTCACGACGGGTGTGACCGGTCGACGGGGATGCTTACCTTTCCTAGACACCTGATCCCACTTCTGATGTGTCCAGGGATCCGTGTTTGCCCAACTCCCCAGTTTGTAATGTTTATAGGAGCTATGAAATTGATCACCGTTCGTTATCTTCACCTTTCAACAAATGTACCCTCTCTTCAGCTTGTATCCGGGAGGTGAAGTAGATACATACGACGTGAATTTAGATGTCCCCGGGAGTCTCTACAGCCCAGTAGCTAAGTATTTCGTGACTAGCTTGAAAATACGGATGTATATTTATTCGCAGTGTTAAAATTTAGAAATTCATTTCAAAATTAAGGATGATATCTCCCTCATGCATAGCTCTGATCTTTGGACGAATTTGGCTTCAATTTATTTTGGCACTCTAGTTTTCCTTTTAGCTCTTACAAGTTTATTGTCATTTCGAATTTCCAAAATTTCGGCTTGAGCATCACTGAGGAGACATTGTTGGTCGAAATGCGCATCTGGTGCATCAAAATTGGTACCGTATAACTTTAACATTATGACCCCTGGGTCGAGGCCTCTGCTGGTGGACCGTTCGTCCCCGAGGGTCTCTACAGCCCAGTAACTAAGTATTTCGTTACTAGCTTGAAAATACGGATGCATATTTAATTGCAGTGTTAAAATTTACACTTACGTTGATACATTACAGGATGCATAAAATGTTCCACCAAACCCCTAACTTTGCCCTTCACAAAAATATTAACTGATTTTAGAGAGAGGCTTCCGACGCACTGGCCAACAACATATTCAAGAAATGGTTTAAATCAAATATGGACTCTTAAAAATTCCAAAGAACTATGAATGGATTCTAAATCACAATAGTTTTCCAAAATTAACAGGACCAAACTTTTTAACACTTTACATTTCCATTCATTACGATGAATTAAAGAGTTTATGGTTTTTAAATCATAGACAGCTGTTATGTCAATGAAAATGGAACTAGGAAATGTCATAGCATGTTAACCTGTGACCAGCCATCTAAAAACAGTTTGATAAGGACCATTCTTATTCTACGCACAAATACTCTGAAGTTAATAATAGTGAAAAACGCCCGAGTTCTCCATTGACAAAAGATAATATTATACAATTCTTTGGAGAGCATGTCTTCCAGTAGTCGCGTGGAATTCCCACGACTACAAATTATCCGCGATCAACGTACAATGTAGCATGGGAAATATTCAAGAATATGATGATTGTAAATCGAAAACCACGTAACGCAATCCTTAAGATATGCCGGTACCTATAGCACATTATATTTTTTTTTACAGCCAACACTCTCACTCTGTCTGTTTCGGGGTCCGCAATTGTTGGACTGCTGCTAGGGATGATGACGATGTTTCTTATCATTTGGAGATGCGAAAAAAGAAAGATATGGTGAACTTTACAATTCTTTCAGCATTTAAGAAAGTGTCAAACCTAATATCGATGACATTATAGTTATAGACGTGTAAGTGTTTGGTAGAATGTACATCAAAGCCAACTAGGAAGGTTCATTTAATGAATATTGCAGTGTTACAGAGAACAATTTAAGACTGATTCTATATGTAACTATCAAAAATTGATGGCCATGACATGTCACATAGATTTTGATGAAACTTTGTATATAATAATATGATAGGTATAAGACAAAATTAACATGCAAAGGTTTGACTTAGTAAAGGTTGCCATGGAAACCTATCCTATAACAACAGCTGATCGAAATAAGTAATATTTCAAATAATTCCTAAAAAATGTTATTGTTGATAAAAACAACTACAGAAAATGTTTTGCTAAGTTAGTTTTAGTTTTTTTTAAAATTTCATTTATAATCATTCAGTCCATGAAAACAATCCAAATAATATTTTTTGTAATAAACAAGGGTTTGATATATAGTTTATAAAAGAGGATTTTTAAAAATCTAATTACCTAGCATATTAATCATACATTGCAGATTGCATTGAGGTCTTTAAGAATTTGATATTTACCCCAAAATAATATACTATATATACAATTTCATTTCTTTTTTAAATTGTGTTTCATTTTGTTGTTTTCTTCTTAATTGATATATATTTGGTAAATTTACTTTTTCGTTAATTGAACACAGGGAAGATAGCATTTTAGGAAATGTCAATTGTCAAGGTAATGAACAAGTCCTTAAATTTTATACAAGTTATAACATATCAATTCATGAAACAGTAAATAAAATCCATTGAATATAGGGTTATTATGGGTTGGATACATGGTTATGTAATATCAATATTGCATCGTGTTGTGCCTGTGGCATTTCCTGTGGACAATTAAAATATGTTTCATATGTAACATATTACAACCATCGTTTTATGTAATTTTGTCATTAGGTGTGATATTAATTAATTATATATATATATATATATATATATATATATATATATATATATATATATATATAATGTGAAGTACTATATATTTATATAGATTTTTCTTATTTCATGGGACGAATCACATGTTCCTGTCGCGTTGGCAAGCTTAATGCATGTACAGATACATGTAGGTATTGTGCTTGTTAAGTATAACCAAGGATAATTTTTCTTAGTTTCTTATTAAATATTTGATACATGTAAACTTTAGATCAAGGTAACATGTGCAGCAATCAAATATTAGGTAAGCCATATTGTATGAGTTTAACAATGACACAACTTTTTGCACCCATTCTTGTAGTACTGAATTATATATAGACCTGTGCATATTGTAATTGTAAATGTAAAGTTGTACATATAACGTATACATTTATATTTATGGTTTTCATGTCTTTATTGTAAATTTTATTCTAGTACTGGCCGTGGTATTTTCAGTGAATTGGCTGTTCATGAATTATTAAATGATTGAAGAGTTACTTAGTGTGTGCGAGGGAATGGGGGGGGGATCTTATTGAACTACATTTCATCTTTACTTGTATGTTTTTCCCTCATCAATTTTTTTTATATTCTCCATGTTTACAGTGTATTATTGATTGTTTTTGTCATTCAAATTGACTGAAAATCTCATAGGTTTGTTCTATTTGTCAAATTATGAATTTTGGCAAAATGCCCAAACCCACATTTTTCATACTACAATAGCTCAAATCTGATGCGTTTCGTCATAATGGCATTAATCTATTTATATGTATGAAAAGTCTTAAATATGAACTTTTTATGACAGTTGATTATGTTGAATGTATTTGCCAAATTATTTTAATTTATCATTGAAATACCCAAATATTATGAATTTTGACAAAATGCCCAAACCTACATTTTTCATACTACAATAGCTCAAATCTGATACGTTCCATCATTAATCTATTTATATGTATTAAAAGTCTTTAATATGAAATTTGTTATGACAGTTGATTATGCTGAATGTATTTGCCAAATTATTTTAATTTATCGTTGAAATACACCAAAAAACCACTTTTGGCAGAGAGCCAAATTGTAATACATTGATATATGGGCCAATAACACACTCTCTACTTATGAAGGGTTATAAGTAGTATAAATAAAGAGACAATGGTATAGGAAAACAAGATTTATTGAGAGTGTTTGGTTTTAGTTTTAAGTTTTTGTATACCTCACGGTCAAAAATGGATAAAACAGGCTAAATTTTGCAGTTAAATTTAGTCTTCATAGACTGCTGTTGGTTTCCATGGCAACGGATAGTATAAATTTGGTTTATAAAGTTTAAAATTATGTAAGATAGTGCAAATTAGGTTGATACTGTGAAAATGAAAGAAATCTGTGACATTGAGTGGCCGGAACCTATCTAAAAAAATTATTCTTACACAGAATTGATCTTAATAGAGGAACGTCATCGATATTACCTAACTAGAATCACTATCAATTGAAGAAGTTGGCTGATGTTAGAAAAATGATTCCTTTTAATTAAATCAAATAACATCTAGATTAAAATTGGTTTGTATTCTTCCTGTGTGTATAAAGATGACGTACTTCAAATTATGTTTATTTCGAGTGATGGAGAGTAAATTGGAGTGAACAAATGCGCTTATCAGCACAGTCCCTCGTGTAATGTGATATAACAATATCCTCCACGTTATCTGGTATTTAAAATTCATATTAAGGTCATCATAGAAATGTTTAGGAAATATGTTTATTAGTCTGATATTTCCATGGGAAAACTTTGGTTACACTTATTAATCATTTATAGCAATTTGTTGAAATCCCACGACAATTACAAATATAGGAAATTATGATATCAAATCCATGCAACGGTGGGGAATGATTCAATTGTATTTGTCGGATATAATTTCGAAAACCCAATCTCAAACAGGAAATATGGATCACGAAGATAAAAATGAATGACTAACAGTTTTTGAAAAAGAAAAGAAAAATTGTGATCTTATGCAAGAATATGTGTGCTATTTAGTTTGATTTGACCTCATGTCTCCATCATTAAAAACCTTATAACTTTCGTTTAATAAATGATAATGAAAATGTTAAACTTATGGAACGTGATTTTTGTATTGTATCAGGAAGCCATCAAGCTTTCCTGTCACAACAGAGGAAAGTGGCATATTACATCCGGAAGTTGGTAGTGAATGGAGGGACACAAGATCTTGTAGAGTTGTAAACGAAAATGTGAGAAATAATTCTTGAATTTTTTTGGTAGTAGTCCGTAGACAGCATAGGGTTTCTATATAGTTTTCGGAATATCTAAACATATATATATATATATATATATATATATATATATATATATATATATATACAATATATTTCAATTTGTTGTATTCTAATGACATATAAGACCTCATTTTACCTGTAAAATTGGCGTATAAAACCTCGTTTTATCTGCATATTGTGATATTAACAAAGGGATAACCATTTTATTGGCTTTGTAGTATATCATTTTACTGCCTTGGTGCAACAGTTTCAATTTCGTTTGTTCAAATATGAAAACATAATTATATTGCTCAATTATTCGAATACTTTTGTTCACTCTTATATTTAGAATTCCAATCCATAGAATTATCAATGTATGATACACATATAAAAGTAATGTTATTACTTAAAAACAATCTCGAGAGAAATCATCTTCCATTATGTACATGCATACATAGTTTCTTTTCAAAAATATCAAATGGACTTATAGTGTATAATATGTAGGTGTTAAAGGCCTCCGACCTTGTAAACTATCCCTATGTCTTTTATTACACTTTTCCATAAAGGTACACAGGAATTGTACGTCTTGTGAAGAACGTTCAGCGGAATCTAACACCAACAGCTGTTCACGCACCAGTCTTGCGGAACTAGAAGGAAATACCATCTGTTCGAGTTATCGAGATGAGGAGAAGAACCATGGCGAAATTGCAGATAATAAATTTTTTTAATGAATAAACTGTTACAGAATGTTACAATTTCTCTGTGAATGTAGAAATGAAATTAGTTCATGAAAGTAAATTTGCGCAAACATGTATCACAAATGGTAAACATTACTAAAGAATGGTATTGTTCCGAAACGATATAGACTAATATAGTGAGAAATTATTAGATTTATTTCTTGTACTTTGTACTTTGAGTGACTTGATACAAGTAATTATTCAATGATGTGATGTTTATTTCCAAACCCTCAAATTAATCATGAAATAAAGGTGGAAATAATTAATTTCAATTATTTATTTTTCAATAATTTTCCTCGTCTATGGATCCGTGTTATGATACTAATGAACTTTGAATTTAGTACCCATTTTATCAAGAGAAACACGTGTTATATTGCATGTTAAGATCGATATTAGATTGTGGGAATTGAAATGAATTTCAATGATAAAAAAAAATATAGATAATAAATGACATGAATGCGAGAACTTCTTTTCAATGGCATGTATACACAGGAAAAGTAAAAATAAGGAACAATGACCAATCTCTTAATTCTTATAAGGAATACAAAATAGAGAGTTGAGCAAACACGGATCCCTTGGTATACCAGAGGTGGGATCGGGTGCCTAGGAGGAGTACCCGACCCCTGTAGACCGATCACACCCGCCGTGAGATCTATCTCGTGATCGGGTAAATGGAGTAATCCTTAGTCAAGATCAGTGTATCAAGAACAGCCTAACAATCGGCATGAAACATGTCAGACAGCATTTGACCGAGATTGTATTGGCAAACTAAATCGTTACAACGACCATAGAATTTGTGAAATGCTGATATTGAACGAGACTGTTGAAACCCCTGTAAAATCAATTTCTTTGTCAGTACATGTAGTTTGCATCAATTTAAAAACTAATCATATGCAGAGAAAGATCTTGTGTATCGAATCCGTGCAGAGATATAAAAGCCATATGCAGGTGATAATGGAATACTTAAAAATATAGGGAGTTGACGATGGAGGAAATGAAATCACCCCTTTTGACATAAAGTTGAGCTGCTAGTTTACTGCTAACATCTATGATCAATAAAATGTCTAAATACGAAGCAGATGTAGAAGTCACTGTAGTATTTGTTATTACGAGTCCACTCGATATATCGAATCGACATATGGATTCTCTATAATAGCTCTAAAACTTTATTGTTATTTCGGATTTCAAACATTTCGGTTGAGCATAACTGAAAAGACATTATTTGTCGAAATGCGCATCTGGTGCATCAAAATTGGTACCGTATAAGTATGAATGAAAATGATTATTGTTAATATATATGAATATAGAGTTAAAAGCCACAGCTATATGCTTTTTCTTCTTTTGTAGTAGCTTTTGAATAAATTCTGTCTCATGAAAATACAAAAACAGATCAGCCAACAAAGGAGCACAATTCGTGCCCATATGAATTTCAACAGACTTTTTGAAGACTGCAACGATATTGTCAACGAGGAACTCCAGTATATTTTAGTTGAACTTCGAAGTATTTGTACGTAGAATCAGAGTTGTGTTTAACAAAATAATTGTTGGATGACTAATCAATTGGTCCATTCTTGTTGAAAAAGCAACTTGCTACATGTATGATGTCAAAACGTCTAATCCTTAATTCATCGTGAGGAATGGTCGTGTAAAGTGTTGAAAAGCCACACGTTTTGATGTTGATTTGAGAAACGTTTTGCAATTTCAAATTTACTAATCGTTCTTTAGAATTGTTTGAAATCCACATTTGATTTACACCACGTTTGGCAATGTTGTGACACAATACGTGTAAAGGTTCTCCGTCACAGTAATTAATACTGAGCAATATTTTCGTGAGGAGGAAAGATGCGGGTTAGTTGGACATCTACTGGATTCAGCAATGTATCTCTGTTTGTAAGGGTTTTTGTGAAGTTTAGGAACCCAGTATAGGTACGGTAATAATTAATATTCATTCTGATTTCCAATTCAAATCAATATATATATGTACTCAGTCACTTGAAGTGATCTGTATTTTTAGCATCGATGAATGTTACATGTAACAGATTATCAATGAACAATGATTAATCCAATAAACAAACACACACATACACACAGACACATGTTTCATCTCGTGTATATATCGGCCATGTTACATGAAGGAATGGGCCCAATTATTTCATAATGTAAAGAGACATCTTTAATTACAATGTCAGTTCCTTCATACAACTACCCAGGTTTTCCTTCAATCATATCTTATATTATATACGATTCAATTACAAAGAATTCATTTTATACACGGTCTCTATGACATAGAATACATTTTGTACTTATATACAACACTTAGTTTGTCACAGTGGTGTCTTACAGTCTACATCAATTAAATGCTATTAATCATCATTAGTTTTTTTTATTGTCTAATCATTTAAACAGAATCTTTTTGCATTCAGCTGGTTAGTTGATTGTATACTGTTTAACGTCTCTTTCGATAATCTTTCACTCAAATGGAGACGTCACTATTGCCGGTTTAGGGTTGCACAACTTAGGCCTATGCCCGGCGCTTATGGTCTTTGAACAGGAAAAGAGCTTTATTGTACCACACCTGTTGTGACACGGGACCTCATATTTTGGTGGTATCATCCGGGTGATTGCCCCATTTCGTCGCCTTTTAGGACAAGCAAGGATATGGAAGATCTATAGTAACCCAAATAAGGCTTTCAAATGGGAAAAGGTAACGATAACGAACAGCGTTCCATGTCATCAATCCTATAAGAAATACAAAATCGAAAGTAATTGAAATACTAACTTAAGAGATCCATGGGTTGCATACTCACCTGCGTAGTTTAGCTTTGATTTGATAATTGTATATGAAAGGCGAAGATAAAGTACAGTGATCAATCCCATAACTCTCACAAGCAATATAAAATGGATAGTTAATATATCTATTTAAAGTATAAAAAGGTGAATTAATTAAATTAATAGTACGGCAAACACGGAGCATTGGAAACAGCACAGGTGGGATCAGCTCCTAAGAGGAGTAAGCACCCCCTGTTGTGATTGATTGATTTTCTTTTCTTTAACGTCCCCCTCGAGAATGTTAACCCACATTAGGACATCACCATTGCCGGTAAACGGCTATAAAATTTAGGCCTATGCTCGGTGTTTTACGGCCTTTAATCAGGGAGGAATCTTTATCGTGCCACACCCGCTTTCGAATGGGACCTCGGTTTTTGCGGTCTTATCCAAAGGACCGTTCCATTTAGTCGCCTCCGACGACAAGCAAGGGACACTGAGGATCTATTCTGACCCGGGCCTCCACCCTGTTGTGAAGAGCTAAAATGATTTGCACTGCCATTGAACGCATTCGTGTTTTAAATTTACCAATTTGCCTATGATTTGTTACACAATTAGTCCAGGGTAGATATTTACACAGGAAATAAATAGACTAGGACAGTATTATCATTTTAAAGCAGCTTTCACTTAACCGTTAGGATGTGATAATTGTATAGAGAAAATTGGGGATAAACTATATAGCAGTTTTAGGAGGTGTTTTCCTATACTTCCAAAATATTCTATATTCATATTTCCCACCCAGGCATTTGCCACTGAACTCAAACCGTAGAAGATATGAATCATTACATTATATTTGCTCATTTCAAACTTTATGTATACATATTACTTAGAATGATTGCAGGGGATGTTTGAACTGTTGCAAGTTTGTTGGAGTTCTGTGTAGATTTGGTAAGTTTACATCTTATTCTATAAAGATCTGATCAACAATAATATGTATCATACCCATACAATGGATTCGTATTTCTATCAACATTGCGTCCATCAGTGGGAGTGGACTCGTTATTGAAATGTTTCTCATATATTCCATACTATACTTTCTATTCCAAATGCATATCTTTATACTTAATTCGTTATAAAAAGTTTTAAGAATAAAAAAAAATTAAAAAGGGTAATGCAATTACGCATAATTTAAGAAATGTATTTGAATATACTAAATTACTTGCCATTGAAAAAAATATATATTTACAAATACTTTTAAGGACTTTTTCTACAAGCAAATGTTTCTTCCTAGTTTTGAAGACTTCTTAAGCTAGTGCTATATGTTTACAGTTGACGACAAAATTGGAGGATGTTTGAAAGTTTCCTTACTGTAGAATATTTATTGATTCTTATGTACCAACCTAATGTACCTAGAACAAGTTTTCAATTAATGTGTGAAAATAGTGAAACGAGTGTCTATATACAAGAAAGCTCTGAAAACAAATACCAAATACCCAGTAACAAATCGTTATTTGATCAACTTGACTGAATTGAGTTTGTAGTGTTGCTAACTATTCTTACATGTCTTGCATATTCATTCAATTTTGTACAGGAATATTGAAAACAGAGAAGTTTGTCATGTGTACTGAATATGTCCCTAATTGCGTTTATAAAGTTACCCCTGAAAGCTAATTATAAGTACTGGTCTTAACCATATCATCCTTGATTAGGTACCGAGTTGTACTACATAACATACAATGTAGCGGAAATCAATTACATAGAAATAGAAATATTACATGTAAAGTGTGTTGTGAACAGGAAGGTCGTCAATACACATAACACATATTTATGTACTGGAATTGATAGCAAAAAGTGTACAAAGAGGTACGTTTAATCTAATAATATCACTGATCAATCTATCAATGTTAAACTTAAGAAATAGAATCTCTTTATGTAATTTATATTCCGTATAACTTTCTAAACGAAGTAAGTTTCGTCTGACATAAGCATGAATTCCTACATGAGGAAGTGTAAGCATTTTAATCTACAAAGGAGTGTTATTGACAGGACATTGATGAATGTAAACACCAGAATTTTGATAAATCATTCCAAATGCTTTAGTATGGGAAAATGGTTAAATCATTGCAAAAGACTTCAAAGCCTATAAAAACACGCGTCCTATGTTTACTGAAGTTATTACAGTGTTTCCGATGTTTAATGATGTTATCAGAGCATGATTTCGGTGTTTACCAATGTCATTAGAGCATGATTCCGATATTTAGCGATGTTGTTAGAGCATGATTCCGATGGTTACCGATATTATTGCAGCATGATTCCTATATTTAACGATGTTGTTAGAGCATGTTCTAGTGTTTACCGATGGTATTAGTGTACGATTCCGATATTTAGCGATGTTATGAGAACGTGATCCCGATGTTAAGTAAAGTATTCTTTATGGGTACATGTAAATTGTGCGTCGGGTTTGCTTGTGAAACAGTTCTCTTCTTCTGACTGTTAAATGGTGTATGACTTTAACACTTTTCATTACAGTGAACAAACAAAAGTATGGTAGTTTTACAAAAGTTCTCTACGTGTACTTTGATAATCATAAGAATTATAATGAGAAACCCTACCATGAAAGGCGAAGATAACAAACAGCAATCAATCTCATAACTCCTATAAGCAATACAAAATGTCACTTAACATACATGAGAAAAACCATTTAGTGTACCTTTGAAATCTCTCTGTTTTCAGTATTCTAGTACTAGTGCTTGCATCGGTGAAGAAACAAATCTCAATGAGACAAAATCAACGTTTGCTAAATGTTACTGAGGATGTCCTGATCAAGTACTCTCAAACGAATAAATTGTGGCACAGCTGTGAATATTCAAATGGGAATTTACCCTCCCTTTCATAGGAACATTTTATTTCAGATTCTCTGATACAGACGAAAAACATATTAATCTAACTCAAGTGAATGCTTTAGATGTCAATGAAATGACCGATACAACGCTAAGTAAGTACTTATAAATCATTTAAATTACTGTCTATTCGTTGGTATCAAGAGGATCCCAATTTGTTTTATCAATATGGGTCCAGTATCTCAAGGCTAATAAGATCTTGTTTGAAACTTATTCGATATTTCATGTCAAAGTTATCATTCGTTAAGTTCAGCGTAAGTCACTGCTAACATAGAAGAAATGTTTGCTTTTATAGCGATAGTTTATTACTTGGCACATCACAGCCCTATCAATGTTTGCTTTTATAGCGATAGTCCATTACTTGGCACATCACAGCCCTATCAATGCTTGCTTTTATAGCGATAGTTTATTACTTGGCACATCACAGCCCTATCAATGTTTGCTTTTATAGCGATAGTCCATTACTTGGCACATCACAGCCCTATCAATGCTTGCTTTTATAGCGATAGCCCATTACTTGGCACATCACAGCCCTATCAATGCTTGCTTTTATAGCGATAGTCCATTACCTGGCACATCACAGCCCTATCAATGTTTGCTTTTATAGCGATAGTCCATTACTTGGCACATCACAGCCCTATCAATGCTTGCTTTTATAGCGATAGCCCATTACTTGGCACATCACAGCCCTATCAATGTTTGCTTTTATAGCGATAGCCCATTACTTGGCACATCACAGCCCTATCAATGCTTGCTTTTATAGCGATAGCCCATTACTTGGCACATCACAGCCCTATCAATGTTTGCTTTTATAGCGATAGCCCATTACTTGGCACATCACAGCCCTATCAATGTGTGTCGTACGAATGTCATGTTAAGTGTGGTATGTATTGGGATGTACGTCTCAGTGTTATTGTGATTCATTCTACAGCATTCATCAACCAATCAACGGTAGGAACAAGTACTGAACCTACGACCAATCAATGGGACATATGGAAACAGATAATGGACTTTCTCGCAGGTAAATTAAGGAAGTTACCTCCTGGACTTCTGAGGGCAACTGCTCAGGATGCTACAACTGAGTATTTACTGGCTCAATACTGATTCCATTAGTACAAACATATTACACATCTATCACTGAACCCCATCCATTTGAAAAATGTGGTATCAATTCAAATTTTGAAAGGGTTTGGCAGGGAGTATATTTTGTGGCGGAAGGATTCATTAATCAAAGAAGTTCTTAATCTGCATAATATTACAGATTCTGTTTCATTCAATGTATCGTCTATATTATACTCCTATACGTGAATTTCAGTCTTATACTTTATGATATAGATAGTTGAGACTTGGAACTAGTTCAAATGTAATATATCTGTTTGGATGATATATTTTTTAAGCAGACAACCGATTCTTAACAAACATTTTAATTAATTTACTCCAAATTTTGTATAAGATTAAGTATTTTCGCCAATAAATTAAGAATTCCATCTCCAATCCCCACTTTTTAGTTCCATTTTAAATTGTAAGACCAGACTTTGAAAATTATGTAAAATTTTAGAAATTGACATTACTCATAATATGTCCTTTTAAGCTTTCAATTTTGATATCATGAAAATTTTCGCATATCAAGTGCAAAAATGTCATTAATTATTTCCATTACTAGTGTCATTTCTTTAATCTGCATTGTTAGAAGACATAATCATGTATCTATTTTTTGTAATGCTTGATTTGTGTTGTTTATACTGTTTTGACACCAACAGACAAATCAAGTTTAATTGCATAAAGAAGTCCAAATAAGTTATTGTTTAGAACAATGTAGATCAATAACAAGCATTGCGAGCCCAGTTTTTTTTTTCAATTTCCAAATTCTTCTTCATTGTAGAAATCAAAAATATACTTCCCCAAAAAATTGCATTACTCCAAACCTCAGGTGCGATCCTCTTTAATTCCAGGATATGGAACTGAAAAGAAGTAAAATAGACAAAAACGTCAAATCATTGTATCCATAAACATGTTCTTTTAAATCATACACAACTATTGCATATTCTGAGAAAATGTCTTGATTCTTGGTTTTATTTAACCATTGATGATTTTTCCAATCACCATTATCTATATATAACTACATGTATTTAATAAATGTTCTCCTATGTATCTTCTCCAAAAGCACACCACGATATCTTCATAAAGACTGGGATAGGAATGGGAGGATTCCTGTTTGGAATAATTCTGATGTGGATTGTTTTCAAATGCAAGGAGCGGAAGAAGACAGAGTAAGTCATACGGTCATGGGGGTATTCTGTGGTTAAGAAAGAATCGAATTATTGAATGAAACACAGCTGCATTCATCTAAGGTGATAACCAAGAACGTATTTGCATCTTCATGATTTAAATGTAACGGTTTGGGGTGGATAAAACTTGCAATTCTAGTTCCAACGAATGGTCATGATCTCAGAGTGAGGCTAAGTACAGATGGATCCGTCTTATTATTGCATATGCTCATGATTGATGACCAAAAAAAATCCAAACAACGATATTGTTTCCATTAATCGGTGGTATCTGTCTTTTATCTCAATATTAACTTAACCTTAATTCATAACATCTAAATAATTAATTAAGTCAATTAAGCAATAGAAATGAATGTTAAAAATTTCAAAACTATATTTTCGGATTCTGCTATACCTCATTTCCAGCGCAGTTTTCTCTCTGATTTATCATAGAGTGTCCAGAACCAAAAACAACGGTGTGCCTAACAATGGACGGACGTCCACCGAAATGGACACTCTACTGAGACAGTATATCAGTGATACCGTGAGTATTCCCCCAGACAATATAACAGTGATACCGTGAGTATTCCCCCAGACAGTATAACAGTGATACCGTGAGTATTCCCCCACACAGTATAACAATAATACTGTGAAAGTTTTCCCCAGACAGTATAATAGTGGTACCATGGGTATTTCCCCAGACAGTAAAGCAGTGGTACTGTGAGTATTTCCCCCAGACAGTATAACAGTGATAATGTGAGTATTTCCCCAGACAGTATAACAGTGATACCGTGAGTATTTCCCTCAGACCGTGAAACAGTAATACCGTGAGTATTTCCCCCAGACAGTATAACAATGATACCGTGAGTATTTCCCCCAGACAGTAAAACAGTAATACCGTGAGTATTTCCTCCAGACAGTATAACAGTCATACTGTGAGTATTTCCCCCAAACAGCATAACAGTCATACCGTGAGTATTTCCTCCAGACAGTATAACAATCATACTGTGAGTATTTCCCCTAAACAGTATAACAGTCATACTGTGAGTATTTCCCCCAAACAGTATAACAGTCATACCGTGAGTATTTCCCCCAAACAGTATAACAGTAATACCGTGAGTATTTCCCCAGACAGTATAACAGTGATACCGTGAGTATTTCCCCCAAACAGTATAACAGTCATACCGTGAGTATTTCCCCAAGACAGTATAATAGTGATACCGTGAGTATTTCCTCCAGACAGTATAACAGTAATACCGTGAGTATTTCCTCCAGACAGTATAACAGTCATACTGTGAGTATTTCCCCCAAACAGTATAACAGTCATACTGTGAGTATTTCACCCAAACAGTATAATAGTAATACTGTGAGTATTTCCCCAAGACAGTATAATAGTGATACCGTGAGTATTTCCTCCAGACAGTATAACAATAATACCGTGAGTATTTCCCCCAGACAGTATAACAATGATACCGTGAGTATTTCCCCCACACAGTATAACAGTCATACTGTGAGTATTTCACCCAAACAGTATAATAGTAATACCGTGAGTATTTCCCCAAGACAGTATAATAGTGATACCGTGAGTATTTCCCCAGATAGTATAACAGTGATACCGTGAGTATTTCCCTCAGACCGTGAAACAATAATACCGTGAGTATTTCCCCAACACAGTGTAACGGTGATACCGTGAGTATTTCCCCCAGACAGTATAACAGTAATACCGTGAAAATTTTCCCCAGAGAGTATAATAGTGGTACCGTGAGTATTTCCCCAAGACAGTATAACAGTAATATTGTGAATATTTCCTCCAGACAGTATAATAGTGGTACTGGAGTATTTCCCCAGACAGTATAACAATGATACCGTGAGTATTTCCCCCACACAGTATAACGATGATACCGTGAGTATTTCCCTCAGACCGTGAAACAGTAATACCGTAAGTATTTCACCCAGACAGTATAACAGTAATACCGTGAGTATTTCCTCCAGACAGTATAACAGTCATACTGTGAGTATTTCCCCCAAGACAGTATAACAGTGATACCGTGAGTACTTCCCCCAGACAGTATAACAATGATACCGTAAGTATTTCCCCAGACAGTAAAACAGTAATATCGTGAGTATTTCCCCCACACAGTATAACAGTGATACCATGAGTATTTCCCCCAGACAGTATAACAATGATACCGTTAGTATTTCCCCAGACAGTAAAACAGTAATATCGTGAGTATTTCCCCCACACAGTATAACAGTGATACCGTGAGTATTTCCTCCACACAGTATAACAGTGATAATGTGAGTATTTCCTCCACACAGTATAACAGTGATGATGTGAGTATTTCCTCCACACAGTATAACAGTGATATTGTGAGTATTTCCTCCACACAGTATAACAATGATAATGTGAGTATTTCCTCCACACAGTATAACAGTGATATTGTGAGTATTTCCTCCACACAGTATAACAGTGATAATGTGAGTATTTCCTCCACACAGTATAACAGTGATAATGTGAGTATTTCCTCCACACAGTATAACAGTGATAATGTGAGTATTTCCTCCACACAGTATAACAGTGATAATGTGAGTATTTCATCCACACAGTATAACATTGATACATTGAGTATTTCCTCCAGACTGTAAAACAGTAATGCCGTGAGTATTTCCCCCAGACAGTAGAACAGTGATACCCATAGTATTTCCCTCAGAGAGTATAATAGTGATAATGTGAGTATTTCCCCCAGAGAGTAAAATAGTAATACCGTGAGTATTTCCCAAGACAGTATAACAGTGATACCGTGAGTATTTCCCCCAGACAGTAACATTGATACTGTGAGTATTCCCTTAGACAGTATGACAGCGGTGAGTCATGACAAGCATATAGAAATGTATATATAGTTTTTACATTTGATCGCTATGAATAGCTTGAACAAAGAAATGTTTTTCATACCAGTAAACATCATTATTACAACACCAAAAGCAAACGAAATTGTGAAACTACTATAACAAATTAGAAATGCTAGAAACGATCAACTCAGGAGTAGGCCGCTACCTATTTAAAGCATAGTGATAAATGTTACAAAATGAAAAGCTGATTATCAAACATCACAGTTTGTATACCACAGAAACTCATTATTCTCTCCTCGTATCTAATAATTATCTTTCTATGGCAGAAATATCTGTAACATCGCAGGACCTGAAAAATATCTAAAAATCTTGACCACATATAGGCCACAGGACATAATGAAGTCTAGCAATGTGCTGATGAACTATTATCACACTTATTACCAACATCTTTGATAAACTTCTTTCTTGGAGAAATGTTTCTTCTGACTATAGCCAAGCCAATGTTACACTGATATTTAAAAAAGGCGAGAGAAATATTGGAGAAATAATAAGAGACCCATATCCCTGACTGTAACTGACTGTAGATACATTGGAATCTAACATATATTTAACATATTTGTGATTGAATATATATATATCTTCATAGAATCAGAGTAAATCTGAAGCAATAAACCCGTCAAATCAACTAATCTTCATGCAACTGGGTCAAGGACAACATTGACATACCAGTTGATTCCCAGCATGTGTTCCGAGCAAAAGAAGTTGTGAAAGCCAACTATTTCCTCTCTGTCATGAACTATTCAGCCATATTCGGCTCTGTCACGAACTCCTCAGCCATTTCCCCCTCTGTCATAAACTCGTCTGCCAGTTCTCCTCTCTCATAAAGTCGTTAGCCGTTTTCCTCTTTGTCATGGAGTCCTCAGCCATTTTCCTGAATCGTTATTGCAACCTCCTCGAATTTATTCAAAACTAGTTCTCTGTAACCAGTCGAAAAACATATTGACTGTCCCAGCAATGAATATCGAGAATGACACTTTACAAAGTCACGATCCGTGCCAAAACAAACAAAGCTGTTGGCACAATAACAAACACACACGGTCCATAGCGTATAAACAATAGTCAAATTTTGTGATACTTCGTTTAAAGCAGTTAGAAGCGACACATTTGAAAATTAAGAAATAAAATAGAATGAGAAACGCGTGTTTGGGAAAACTGTTTACAAACTAGCAATTTTATGGGACCCTTTCCCCCACTGGGCACGTGCAGGGTTTTTGTTTTTTGTATGTAAACATCTTTCATTCAACTTACGTCAACTCTGTTCAAACATACAATTGCATGCAATTCGACAGGGGATGATTACTCCTACTAGGCACCTGATTCCACCTCTAGTATATCCAGGGGTCTGTGTTTGCCCAACTATCTTTTGTGTATTGCTTATAGGAGTTATGAGATTGATCAGTGTTCGTTATTGTCACCTTTCATTCACATAAGTGATCTCGATAATCTGTCAAACTGAAATATACATGGTAAATGTTGGAAAACTGACAAAAATTTAAACACAAAAATCGGATTTGTCCCAGGTGTCAATCAAACAAGACTAACTGCGGGGTGATGAAAAAAAGTTAATAATGGCCGGAGAGGCTCTACGAAGTAACCATAGAGATAACTTCTCTTAATTTAAAGCATTTACAGTTGTCTCACTTCGATGAATCACATGGTATCTCGCAATAACGTCCTTACCAATAATTCTAAATCTATCATTTGTCGTCAACAGAAAACAATGAACCAGCAGTGGCAGGAAGCAACATCCGGAACATACAATCCCGAGCAGCAAATGTCGTCAACAGTTGATGACGCCATGCCTATGTCACAAATACATGGCGCGCAGTGCAACCACGATGCGAGCTGTCCCACAATCGATGTACCAGCCTTTGAATACACTAACAGTGCTTTGGCGCAAGAGTACATGGCCACGGACACTCATGGTGTCGAAGAGAGCACAGTGAAAAGCGAAAATTACTTTCTTCTAGAAAAAAACTTTATTGAGACGAACGAACATCCAAATGGGTCAGCTATTGGTGGATCAGATAATTACTTTTTGTTGGATAAAGAATACATCGGTGCAGAATCACAGGACCAGGTCCATATTTCTATGTTGTGATTTGAAACCCAAGTCACATATGCATGGATTTGTGTTAATGATTAGAGTATTCAGCCATGCATAACAGATTTCTCGAAGGCTATCATAAATATCTTTATATATTATCACTTGTATAACCAAAACGTGGGTTGTCTTATTGATAGAGTAAGTTTCTGTCATTTTTGTATATATGTATAGCATTGAATAGTATGATTCCTATGACTTCAAATCACGATATCTATGAGTTTTAAAAATATAATACGAAACGCTGATTTCCATCTGAAGCTACTGTAAGGTATATTCTGATCTAAAGAATTACTATGATAACAACATCAGAAATAAGAGTTACATGTAGAATTATCCTCTGTTGAAATATAGACTGCATCCTGCCATGTACAATAAAAGCATGAAAAAGATCTCTACAACTTGTGAATTTCTTAAGAACGGTGTTTCTCGAAGGTGATGGCTATTCAAGTGATTTTTCCTATCTCTCACATTATCCAACCTTGTGGCACCCGGCTACAATAATAGGCTGACAGACGATCACCGAACACCTGACTAGAGAATCAGGGGACTCAGATAGAGTTCTTCTCTGATCCATTGCAACATTTCCCCTCCTGTTGCACTTGGATCCCTAGCCAATGTCTGGAGCTGACAGGTGAAAATGACAGCCAGGGGATAAATATCTGCATTGGTGACTTCAAGGTTTGAAGATATTTAAGGAGGGAGGAATGTTGTGGTCAGACCGCGGGTGTTTAGATAACTCAGTAGAGCACCTGACAAGAGATTCAGGGCACTCGGGGTTTAAATCCCGCTGCATTTATTAACTACACATGCTGTCACAAAACAGGAATACCCGCTCAAAAGTATTTGCCTCTAAAGTTACTCTTCTTCATAATCTGGATATTCTGTATTGGGACACAGATTTCAAATCAATAATGGTAGTGACCAACGTCTCTATCTTTATAAACCTTACAATTTCCCAGACCATTTCATCTTGCCTACGAGGGTAAGATTGATTGATTGATCGTTTCTTGTTTAACGGCTCTCTAAAAAAAAATTGAGATTTTTTTCTTTTATGGAGACATCACCAAGACAGGTGAAGGGTTTTAAATTTAGGCCTTTGCTCGGCGCTTACGATCATTGGGGGTTCTCTAGCGTGCCACACCGACTGTGAAACGGGACATCCGTTTTTAAGGCCATCTCCGAGGACCCGTGACATTCATACCTGATGTCCATTTGGCGATGGAACTGTCACTACCTGTTTTGACGACTTAGGTCTGTCACGGCCGGGATTCGAACCCCGGCCTTCCGCATGTGAAGCGAACACTCTAACCTCTAGACCCCCGTGGTTGTAAGAATTTTAAAACAAAATACCATCATACCAAGAAAGCAACATTCAACACACCTTTTCGTAGAGAATGAGAAGGTCATCGGATCATTACATGTCCATAGGGGGGCAACAACGTATATATATATAATGTAGGAATCTTACTTTTTCCAAATACA
The DNA here is from genome assembly GCF_947568905.1 of Ostrea edulis. NCBI lineage: Eukaryota > Metazoa > Mollusca > Bivalvia > Ostreida > Ostreidae > Ostrea > Ostrea edulis. Next base: position 82,923,304 of record NC_079170.1, read on the forward strand.
CAAAAAATAAACACAGTCATGTATATCGTTCATATAAAGGAACAAATATACACGATGTCACACTTGATGAACTTTTAACTTACGTCAATAGGAAATTAGGTCCATCAAGTACTAGCACAAAACTTTACTCTGTCGCCTCGAGAGTTTGGAATAATTATGTTATCTGAAGAGGCCATAGCCAGTCAGTACTTGGATTTTTCAACATCAACTGAATTTTATGATTACGGATGTTGCCCATCACATGCTCTTGAAAATACCGCGGGTTATGGATGATAATTCTTCCGAATCATGCCGTCAGCTCTTAAAAAATAAATTTACTAGCAAAGAAATCGATGCCTTCAACATAATCAACATTCTTCGTCATGGAAATACTTGTATTCCAGCATAATTCAAGTTCTGTTACGTGATTCTATCGAAGATGGGCTAAATATGAAAAAAGAAGAACTTGATAACATGTCAGAATGGATAAAAGTATCACAGGAGTATTAAAAACATAAATAATTGTTTTTAGACACATCATAACAGAAGGACGTTCCATCTATTCAGTAAACAAGAAGTGATAAAAGAATGAGATTGGGTTACTTGATGAATATGTTTTGGTTAAAGCTGTCAAAGCTTGTCAGAACAGTGTCTTTGTTTGTAATGTACATTATTACAACTGTATTGTAAAGGGACTTAGCATCGATTCCACAATTAGTACTTCTACGTATACTCAAACTATCCTTCCCAAAGATGAAATTCTTCAAAATCATGCTTCAGTTTTACACACATTTAATATCGAACAGTTAATGAGACGAATGGACATGAATTACTGTAACTGTACTAGATTCCAAACCTTCACAAATATACTTACAAGCAAAGATACATTGCTGATTCCAGTAGATATCTTACCAAGTCCTTATCTTTGTTCTTTACCAAAATATTAACTACTGTGAAGGAGACACGTCAGACGTATTGTGCCACGACATATACCAGAAGTGGTGTAAATCAAATATGGATTCTAAAAATGTCTAAAGGACGTTTACTAAATTTGAAATCACAAAACGTTTTACAAATCAACACGAAACGTACAAAGTTTGGACGCTTTACATGACCATTCCTCAAGATGAATTAAAGACTAACAAGACATTGTGACATCATAGACAGTTGCTTCTTCAATAAAAATGGGAAAAAGGAAAATTCATATCTTGTGATTAGTCATTCGAAAAATTACTTTGTTAAACACCACTTTGATTTTACACACACGTACTCTGAAGCTGATATTGAAAAGATGACGGAGTTCCTCATGAACGATATCTTCGTAATCTTTGGAGATCAAGTCTCCCAACAGTCTGTTGGAATTCCCATGGACACGATTTAAGCTACTTTGTTAGCTGACTAGCTGTTTTTACATTCTTACGAGACAGGGTTTGTATAAAATCTCATTTTGTCGCTTTCAAATCGACATTTAGATATGTCGACGGCGTTTTATATAATAACAATATTTTGTTCCATTCATTTGTCGATTCAATATATCCCAATGGACTCGAAATGAAATACACCATAGAGTTTTCCACATCTGCTTTACACTAAGGTATCATATTGAATATAGATGTTGATGTCAAACTAAATACTCAACTTTATGACAAACGGGATGATTTCAGCTTCCCATATTTATGTAGTACATATATGTAATATTCCACTATCACCTGCATATGGCGTGTATGTTTCTCAACTGATGTGAGATTTTCTTTCAGTGACGTACAGTCATTTTGTTTATACATGTATATCGAGACAGCCTACCGACAAATAAGTTGATGTTACAGGTGTTTCAACAGTCTCGTTTAAAGTCAGCATTTCACAAATATTATGGTCATTATTACGATATAATTTACCAATGCAACCTGTCATTTCTTAAAATGTTGTCTGACATGTTTCATATCCGATCGAGATGTAGGGCTCTAGCGAGTGTTCACACAGACTGGTCGACAACGGATGTTTACTACTCCTAGACACCTGATCCCATCTTTGGTATGTCCAGAGCTCTAAGTTTGCCCTAGTCTTAATTTGTATTCTTTATAGGAATTAGGAGATGGGGCTCTGTTCGTTATGTTCACCTTCTTATGCTTCACATCACTTTACGTTTATTCAAACACTTAGAATGCAAGAAGAAAAAATATCTTGCTGTGGCCTTCAATTCGACATTTAGATATATCGGCGACGTTTTATCCATTAACAATGATAATTTTCATTCATATGTCGATTAGATATATCCCTATGAACTCGATATGCACGACAGAGTCCTCCACTTCTGCTTCATACTTAGAGATTTTATTGAAAGTAGATATTATACGGCAAACTAACAACTCATCTGTATGACATACGGGATGATTTCAGCTTCTCCATCGTCAACTTCCCATGTGTATCTGACAATACTCCATTATCACCTGCATATGGTGTTTATATCTCTCAATTGATTCGATACACAAGAATTGTTCTGCGTATGGTCAGTTTTTAAATCGAGGCGGGCTGCTGACAAACAAGTTGATGGTACAGGGGTTTCAACAGTCTCGTTTAAAACCAGCATTTCGCAATTTCTATAGTCGTTATAACGATCTAGTTTGCCAAGACAATCTACCATTGGGTCAAATGCTGTCTGACGTGTTTTATACCGATTGTTAGACCGTTCTTGGCACAGTGATTTTGACTGTGGATAACTCCGTTTACCTGATCAAGAGAAAAGGCTCACGGCAGGTGTGACCGGTCGACAGGGGATGCTTACTCCTCCTAGGCACCTGATCCCACCAATCCAGGGGTCCGTGTTTGTCCAACTATCCATTCTGTATTGCTTATAGGAGTTATGATATTGATCACTGTTCGTTATCTTCACCTCTCATGTGTCAAATCGAACTTAAAACGCTCAGATGAGCATGTGATCCATATATAGGCCTCTTATGTTGGATATAGATGTTCAATGTCATTATGTCATATAATAAATTTTGTTTAAAAAATCAATTGAATAAATAAAGCCATTAAATTAAAAAAAAAAAAGCATTTAAAATGAAAGATGACTTCGTCTAAATATGACGCAGCGCTTTGCCGCAAGGCCATTTCCCCTTCGCTATGATTTGTTTTAATTTTCCCTATGAATGCAATATCTTTTATATTTTTGAAAAGTATATATTCCCTGCTTTCAGTACATATAAAAATTATTTTTAATGCCTGGCAAAGTTATAAGAAAATAGCAATTTTTTGCACATATACGTTGTTTTACGATTTTATTTCTCAATGTTTAAACAGATCGGCGTTTTATCTATATTTATATATGGAAATAGGGAAAAGTAAATACATCCTGTAAAAGTAGAGGAAATGTTCTTTTTGATGGACCCTTATTCATATTATAATTCTCGGTAGTTTTTATATTACGATAAAATGAAATTGGGACATGCTGCGCGATTTTCTTAAAAATTAGCGACAAATCGACGTCGCTAACAGCAATCGACGCGCGTCGCACAATAAAGTGATGAAAACTATTTGTATTGTCCTCTTTTAGTAAATTCAGTACCTGTTGATACACTAAAACAACATACATACATGTATGAAATAATCAGCCAGGTATCTTTGCTATTTTAAAAAAGCATAAAACCAATATTGGTTTATAACAGTTACACAACCTACATGTAACTTCATAAAACACCTATTGAGAATGTTACATCGGCAGATTGAATTTAAAAAAAGATAAATATAACGTTTATATCTGAATTTGAAATTCAGATATAAACGTTATATTTGTTCGGAATAGTAATAATTTTTTTCTGTGCCAAAGAAAGAAAACAAAAAAGAAGTTCGCCTATATATAGCCTGTATACTTTTATTTTTCCGTGATTCGGATCGCAGGGTTTTCTGAAAGTGTGCACGGAGAACACACGTGTTTCCGTTTCAACGAAAACAACACAGCTTCACCGTGACTGTCACAGCGAACGCTTACAAGTATTTTACATCTTTAAAACGACCTAATGTCAGAAGAAGAAGATGCACTGGATCTCCTGTTGCAGGATGACCCAAACGATCATGCATTCAGTATAAATACGTACATGTAAGTTGATGTAGCCACATAGGCCGACTAAAAAGAAAAAAAATGCGGTTTTGTCATGTTATGAAAAATTCACGATTAATTAACCGCGATTTGATGCCATGATTTGTCGTTTCATGAAAGAAAATATTTATATTTTATGATACTTATACCAAGTGAATAACACCCTGTCCGGGTCCGGCAGTTTGATTAACACCCCCCCCCCCTCCTTTTCCCCAGAATTATCTCCTTACCTGACGCGCGAGTGTAAGAAGGGGGTGTATTTAGTGTTTAATGGGATGGGGTGGTTTTAATCAGACTGGGCACTCACGACCGCTGGTGAGAAGGCTATTTTCCAAGTTTTTTCCATGTTTATAAAAGAAATTATCTTTCTATGAAAAGAAAACACAATCTGTGAGGAAAACACACTTTGCATTATTGTAATGATAGAATTTATTATCATAATTTGAATTATTTTCTTTATTCTGTAACAGAAATAAAAACAAAATGTGTGTTTGGGCCAAAATGGGGGTGGGTTAACATCAGTCAAAGTCTGATTATGACAGGCTAAAGAAAAATCATATTGATTTCTCTTTTATCCAAATGCATGTATTTTATATACACTTAGTAGCTTAAGACCATAAATTACATGTGATCCATACATGCTGGTACTTGTATGCTATGAGCTGATGGACACGTGCCTCCTCCATGACCTAGTGGTTAGAGCATTGCGCTCAAAATCACACGGCCTCTCACCTCTGTCGGCGCGGGTTCGAATCCCGTTCGCGCCGGTAAGTGAGAAGGTTTTCCCAGTTTACTTTCAAAAGATCGGTGGTCTCTCCCCAGGTATCTGGGTTCTCTCTTCCACCAATAAAAAAAACTGGGTGCCACCAGATAACTGAAAAACTGTTGAGTTTGGCAGAAAACATCAATCAATCAATCCCCTTCTTGCCTAGAGTTTCTCTAATTTCGACTAAATCCACAGCCCATCAGAGTACCATGCAAGGGGATTTAGACACTGGGTACCATTAAGAAGCAATTCAATTCAACTTTTATATCTGGGGTCATTCACTTTCCCTCAGAGTTTCAGTATTTTCGCTGGACCCTGTAGGTTTTAACCTGAATTTCCTCAGTATTTGCCCTCGTGTATAATATATGCTGGGCATAATGCAGATACCTACATGATACATTTTTTTTTTTTCATTACCCACTCTGCTACTCTCGCAATGTATAATAAAATTTTCCATTCATTTCTAACACATGTATGCAATTCCTTACCTTATCTTTAAATAAATCTGAGTAAATAAATTTAAGTGCGAAACTGTTCCATGCTACCGTGAAACTTAGATTTTGCTTTTTAAACATAAACCAATAATTCTTAATTATAATTTCTTTTCTTCTTTAAAAAGGGTATTGGCATCCCAATATTTAGTGGGAAGTTCCCAGGTATCATCCGGTAGCGACAGTCTACTGGCAAATCCAGACATGCATTGGAAGGATGCTGATGTGGAGGACACAGTAACACCTGATCCCAGAACTGTGGCATTTCATTCGGGGTGACAACCTGGATTTCAGTTGGTATGACTCTTTGAGGTTGAATATAGGGTTAAATCAGTATAAATTTGATTAACATTCAAATAAATCCAGATAATACATTCACAATTGGAACCATGGCATTATGGTACAATGATATGTGTGTACCATTTTACTGGTTTTTTTGTTTGTTTGTTTGTTTGGGTTTTTTTTTTGCTGCATAACTAGGGATCGTATACATACAAAATGAGACAAAACAATTTCTAATTAGTTTCTAATTATAAGATATGACACGTTTTAAGGTATGGTGGCCAATACTGATTTTATTTGCAATTTTCTTTCAGATATGGGACCCTATTATTCGGAGAACTGCAGATTTTATGAAGCTGTCTTTGACAGAAGATTTGGTTTTCTCCATCTGTGTTGCCACCAACCATTATGCTGAGATGGTCATATCTAGGGGGAAGGGTTGCCATATACTTCCCAAGGAAGTTTGCAGCCTCTCACTGAAGAGGAACTGTACAGGTATTACTAGTTTTAAAAACCGATATTGTGGGGTGATTTCCAGTTTAAAAAGAATAATAAAATGCATAGTAAAAAGATTACCTTTACCAAAATTAATCTGGCTGTGAATGTAACTCATTTATTAAATGTGTACTACAATTACCTCTGATAAAATTTCATAAGTAATTAAATGCATACTTTTCAAAGGGCCTTAATTATCGAAAACATTTACAGAGCCAATTGAGTATTCAAAAGCTTTGACAATACATTAGTATTTAGGACTAAGTATTAAGAAATACTTTTTTTCCAGATTTTTGTGCATTATCTTATACACGCCTGCTGTGAAGTTCCAGTCGATAGACAGATATTGGTCAACGCATGCCCCTGTCGGAACAACTCATTATCAAGAATTATGTCTAGAAATAGGTTTCAAGAGGTTGAATACAAGAACATTTTTGTTAAATATGATGCAAGTACATTTAAATCTAGTGATTGAAAGTAAGTACTTGAACATTCATATATGTTGAACTTGGAGAGGAAAAATGGTTAGTACTTTTTGATAACATTTGATAAGGTGTTGTTGCTTAGCAACCAAATATAATTGAATAAAAAAAATAGATTGTTTTAGATTAACAATAATTGAAAGATCTTTGTTTTAATGTTGCAATACTTATTCTATTTAATGGAACATAATGGCAAAACGTCATATTATTAGAAAATGATGGACAAGTATATAAAGTACGAAGTTTCCATTTGATGACCTTTGACCTTAATTCTCTTCATCATATTTTTGTTAAAAACCTTTTAAAATGATTAAGATCTATTTAAAGATTATATTTTTAAAATAATGTGACATTTACTAATCATCATGAATTGTAATTACGTTTAAATTGTGTCGAATGGATGCAGAAAGGCAAATTATGGTCAAAATTGTACTATGAGTATTGTTACTTATAATTATGTGTTTATAAGTAAATAAATTTTAAAATCATGAGCTTGTACTTATGTGTAGGTGACAGACAAAGCACTGGTGATGTCAAGGCTATCGAGAAAGGAAGGCTGCTTGTTGAAAGTGATAGAGTCTTGGCTGTGTCATATTTAAAGGAAGATAATTCCCTGTTCTTTACAGGCATTGTTGGCGCAGCCATGAAAACAAAGGCAAGTATTACATTTAATTTGTGGATATAATATACATTGTAGTACTAATTGTACATGTACCATGTATGTTATCAGTTATTTTCTCTTATTTTATTACTCTGTACTGAGATATTTTTGTAAAAATAACTAAAAAAAATTATATTACCCAGAATACATGTATGTATTTCAAATTAAAGGTAACATACAACTTCAAATTAAAATTTGACAAAAACTCGGGAGACATCTTGAACAGCCATTGTGAGTGTCCTGCAGGACGAGGTCCCCATGGAACTTGCAAGCATCTTGCTGCTGTTGCCATAGTTTTACTCTCTTGTTCTGAAGGAAAAGGTTTGAGGATTCAGAGATCATGCACAGAAAACCTGCAGACATTTCATAAACCCAAACATTCATACTCAGGTAAAAATACATGAATATTATGTGATGTTCCATGATGAACAGAAGCAGTAGTTTTATGACCATATATTGAATCAAGTACAATAATTTATTTTTTTTCCACATGTTTAACATATTCAAATTTTGATATAGGTTCACCAGTCAAAGCTGAAGATCTGCCCAGGAAGCGGAATCTGACTGATGATTTTTTAAATGATCCCCGCCCTGAACATCTAAAAGGTGTAGCTGGTTACCCGGATAGGGTTCGCAATATGGTCTTAAACCATTGTGCAGAGACCTCAGACAATCTGACATACAGATATCTCATCGAGAAAGCAAATATTCAGGTAAACATAAGCATGAAAATGCATTACTCACACAAGCAAGAATCTCACTTAATGTCCCTGTACATCGCTAATTATAAGCAGTGTCAAGTCAAAAGTATCTCGCTAGTGAACTTATAGCAAGCTATATCAGTAATGCATATAAAATGTTGATTTTAAAATTATAAGTCTGTTAATCTAAAGCAGTAAGTAGTGATGGGTAAAACTGCACATATAAAATAAAGTGTTTAATAACAAACAAACTGTAACACCTTTTGTTTCACTAGGCAGCAGTATTGGACCATGATTATTTGGAAAGACCCTTCACAGAGTATTGGGTTCAACGAGCTGTTGAGGTAGGTCTTTTGTTAATTGGCTTAAACTGCATTTCAACAAAATTAAATTTTATGACATTTGTGCAAATGTTGTATATGTGTTAAAATAAGATATAATGTGCAATGTAAATTGATTGCAAGGATTTTTTCTCATGTTCATATGTATTACTAATACCATGCAATTTTATACTACAAAACACAGTACAAGATATATGGTTTTTGTTATATACAATTTTTTAAAGGTAACAGCAGATAAAGTAGTTGCCATTGAGGAGCAGACACGTGGACAAGCCAGCTCAAATAATTGGTTCAAGGAGAGATCATGGCGGATCACAGCCTCAAGATTTGGAGATATCTGTTTAGCTACAGACAGGCGTAATAGGCAGAAACTCTGCGAGTCCCTATACCAGCCTTCTGCTGCTGTATTTCGCAGTGAAGCTCTAGTCCATGGAAGTACCTACGAGACACGTGCTATTAGGTATGTTTTAGTGTGAGCTAGTCAGACAATCACGTGTACAGCAGAGACCTGGTTTGTAAATCTTAACGCTCTATATAAGCATTGGTCAAATCAGTAAATTATTATTTACATATATTATATGCCTTTTCTTATTTTTATCTCTCATTACAGATCCTTTGAAAGAGAGACTGGCCAAGGTGTTCAAAGATGTGGTTTCTTTGTTGATATGGATCGACCTTACTTGGGGGCATCACCGGATGGACTCGTTGGCAATGATGCACTAATTGAAGTCAAATGTCCCTTTGCTGGTCGCTTTGAGAAGATTCAGCCTGGAAAGTACTTCCCATATCTAACAATGGACTCTGTAACTGGTGAAATGAAATTGAAACCCACCTCTAAATATTTTTTCCAAATACAAGGCCAAATGCTTATTGCCAAAAAACAAATTTGCTATTTTGTTGTATACACTTTCAAAGATTTGTTCATCCAGAAAGTACATATTGATGTAGAATGTTGCCAGAATTCTCTTCTTCCAAAGCTTGATGTATTCTATGATAAATTTTTCATGCCATACTTGTTATCCTTGCTGTAAAGTGGAAGCATATATGCAAACTTGTGTAAAAGTTTCTTCTAAATGATTTATCGAGACAGTTCATTTTTTTTATACAGAATCTTTTTTGTATTCATGATTTCATTAGAGTCTGCAAATGATTCTTCATGTTTTTTTGCCTAAGTTTCTGCCCAGAATGCCAATCAATTTCAGATGAAATACATTGCATATCCATGATATGAAATTTTCTGTATCGACAATATACATGTAACAATGCATAGATGTTGGTTATATAAAGTGTTAAACTTTTTAAATTGATTTTTAAAAAAAGATATTGTACTTTGACCCTTTCAAGGTAAATAGCTTTTACACTTAAAAGTTGATATGTCTACCAAGATCCTTGTATGATGTATCCCTTTGAATATTGACAGCACATGTTGCATAAAGGATACAAAAAAGGTACGATACATTTAAAACTTGTAAGCAGAAATATGAACACAACTCTCAAGGGATTCACTGTATGTGCAGGGCATACATTTATTAAACTTAGACATGTATGCATGTACATTTTGATATACTACTGGCACATGTTTAAGCACTTTTATCAACAATGCAATTCCTAAAATTTGACAACATAAAACAAATGTACACAATTCTGGAAGCTAGGGGGATTTTTGACATTGGTAGCTCATGTTTCAAAATTTTGAACCTCTTTGCAAGCCCAATCACCCTCTCTACATGAATACGTTTTGAGGCAACTCGCCTATCTCTAACTATTTCTTCGGGGTCAAGTTGGCTTTTGCCCTTGAGAAACGTAGGTGTATTAATAAAAACATTCTGATTCGCAAATAAATCTTGAACAAGAATTCCCCAATCTGCCATAATGCTGTCACCAGCATCAAATTTGCCTACATCTAGCAGAGTAGAGTGTTCAGTGATTTGTCTGTCAGACATAGAGCCCCCATAAGTAGAGGATACATATGATACTGCTCCATTTGGAGTTACACCTACCATGGTTTTCAACGTGTTTTTGTGTTTATAAGAAGACCATGTTTTGGATTGTGCCTCAACATTTGATGGTTTGTGAATTGGTTGCTCGGTTGCATCTAAAATTACGCGTGTATTGGGAAACTTTTTAGCAAAATCTGTTGGCATATGTTCTTTAATGATGTCTTTAGAAGGCCAGAATTGTTCCTCTAACTCTTTTAATTGAAAATACAAAAAGTTAATCCAAGTTGTTACAATTTTAGAAACAGTAGATTCACAGACTTTAAAGAGCATAGCAAGTTCCACATCTTCTTTTGCTTGTCTGAGTTTCATCAGAGTTAAAAACAACTGATCTTGTGGACTTAATAAGCCACATTTGTAATTCAAGTCAAAAGCTGCTGGCCCAAGAATATTAAAGAGAAGCATGAAATGATCATAGCCATTCAAACCAGTGTAATAAGAAAGCATCTTAGTGTCCAGTTTCATACCTTCAATTGAAAATCTACCTAAGGTAGGTATGTCACACTGGATTTCTTTCTCAGCTGTTGAACACATTTCTTCTGGCATGGATGTGGACATACTTGTAGATGACTGATCTACGACAACTTCGTGATGTACAATCAATTCATCCATATACATGGGCAGGTCTTCAATCATTGGAGTACATGTATCTTGAGTAGACTCTCGCAGCCTCTTTTGCTTAGCTCTGTCAGACTCCTGGGTAGTACTGGTATTCTTGAAGTCAAAAACAGAGGGCGCAGCTCCATACTTAAGTCGTCTTCGTTCACCTGTCACAAATTGAATATGTTACAGGAATGTTGGTTGTAAGTTATACTTTATATTTAAAAGCTTTAAGATTCGCTAATTATAAACTAGATTTGTTATAATTGATTTACATAAATAGTCATGTAGCAAATTCAACCTTGCATTTTTAGCAGTCACTTCTACTGTAAAAAATATTAGGGGGGGGGGGGGGGGGGGGTCACCAAATATATGAAAATAACACCAGAAAATGGTGATTGTTAATGTGGAGACCCATTCTAATTAAAATTAGATCTTCCATCCGCTCCCCAGTTTGGGGAGCGGATGGAAGATCTAATTTTAATTACATTGTGTGGAGACCAGGACTCAGCTGGTTATATGTGTGTATATATATATACATATATGGTATCATAGCACTCTTTCATCCTGTAACGTTTTATCAAAGCAGTATATGTCTCGTCATATAGCCTAGTATTATATTAAATGAATACTGTGATACATACCACATGTCAGTAGTTGCACCTGAAAAAGAGTAAAAACAAACCACAAAGCAACGCATTCAAGAATGTAAAAAAGAACGTTATCAATACACGAATACAAGACAAAATGAAGAAACTTTATAAATCAATATTTGAAAGAAGGAAAAATTCAAACAATTCAACAAATCAATTGACGATGCAGCTTTATATAACTGATTGATAGGACCTCGATCTAACCTGATTCGGTGATTTTGTAGTCATCTTCTGTGAAGTGTATATGGCAAACAACGTCTTCTTTTCCTGGGTTCCATAATTTTTTTGTTTTCCTATCCATCCGTTTGATCGCTACCCTCCATTTCAAGAGTAATTCCTGATCTGTGGGAAACTTGTGACCCCCAAAACCACCACAAAGTGGAACACAACAATATTTCACCATTGTTTACTTCAAGCGTCTAATTGATAAAGCGTTTTCAGTATCCCCCATAAACCGTGACTAATATTTAAAACCGGAAACGGTGCTGGCGTAAACTATTCAACAAGCACATGTTACTTTCTTACTATGAGATACAGTGATTTCAGGCACATTTTAGCGTTGTTTTTGAAAGTTGAGGGATATGAAAAACAGAGAGAGACTGAGTGCCGTTATGTGAAAATCCTTAGTTAGCGAGAAAAGTATAGTTCTACCCAAACCCCTAAGCCATAAAGATGAGGTTTGGGGGGGGGGGGGGGGGGGGGGGGGGGGGGGGTAACTTCAGTACATTTATGAGTTGAAACTCGATTAAACCTTGCATTTTCACTACCATTCACTGCTACTATATTAAGTGACCATCTAATAAATTGATCTTTGCATATACTATTCACAAATGTTGTATTTGATAATTTAACACGATGTCAAGAAAACCGGGGGTGGTGGTGTGGGGCAGAGGAGCGTGTATACTATGTGTGGGGGTGGGGGGGTTTACATGTTGCTGCATGTACGAGTCTAGAGATCGATGCATAAAATGTTATTATTTATATCACTTTATAGTGGTCGTTTGTCTACATGACGAGAAAAAATCTCATTAAGTAAATATCCACATACATGTACCTGCATACGGCGAAGATATAATTTCTTTCTTTTACTTTATCTCCGCTACTAAACATCAGAAATTTAATCTAATAACTCATGTTTTGGTATTAGGGTATTCACTTGCAACATCCTGAAAAATGATCTTCAAACCAGGCAGATATTTTTGTACTAGATATTGATGAGTCGTCTTTAGCCATCACTAAATATTACCGTCTTCCTTGGAATTTGGATTTTAATTAGATTGGGTATAACAATAGCACATATACGTTGGTGTTTACAACTTTTTACACAAGTAATAAAAATGTGTTAAAAACAAGAATTTACAAAGTCCTTGAAAAAGTGTTCGCTTGGCCCACAACTGATTTCACAATAGAGTGGAGTGTTGAAATACAAAAAGTTAACATTGCCAAGCCCGATTCTCTTCAATAGATATAATTGTCTCTTCGATATTCTATCAAGCTTTTTTTATTCTTCATAAAGGTTTCAATCTATAAAGATGGGAAAAGGCCTCTAGGCTGATATGATGTATATTTTCTCATACCAAGTAATAAAAAGTGGCAAATCCAGGATTTCCGGGGGGGGGGGGGGGGGTACTATGAATAGATTATATATAAATTATGTGTAATTCAAATTGCCTTGATATAGAATTTATAATTAATTAAACATTTCTTATAACCTCTACTTGAATAGTAGATAACATATATGACGCTACCACTCTCATCTTTTTTTTTTTAAAAAAGATAAACTTGTAAAATACCTACCCGACTTCAATGAGGTACAACTTGTCACTTAAAGTTATCACCCACACTCGGAACACTTCGACATTATCCGTATTGAGAATACAAGAATGTTTTCGATGACAACAAACATGGCTACTTAGCATACCTTTCGAGACAGATCTTAGATAACCAGTTAATTGCAATGGCGCATCGACTTACAGAATAACCCAGACTACAGCAAGGGTAATTGTATGCATGTGATTATTTGTCTATAGCTTGTAATGTTGCCATTGATATGTGCTGGGCAAATAAGAACAAGCACAGTTTGACCTGCTGTTGGCACGAAGTCGACCCACAGGTTGTTGGCACGTGCAGGCCCGGCATTGTGCAATGATATTTGCAGCGACAGTCTACTTTATGGACGGCGTAGTGGAGTATCCTATATCAAGTGTAGGGCACAGCTCTATGTGTGGATGGAGCCTGAATCAGCCTGCACATTGCTGCTCTAACACTTGTACATACAACACTGTACAATGATATCCGCGATTAACTTTCACTTCATCTACATTTATCATTTTATCAAGAGCAATACAAACAAACACACACAGAGCGAGATAGATAGATAGAGATGTTAACATTATTAAATAAATTTGTATCAAATGAATGATACTCACAAGATTGACTTTATCAGGTTGGGAACATTTCCCCTACACTGGCCACAACGATATATTCTCGCAAAAACGTGGTTATCCCTCGTTTAGCGAGAGTAGATATATCCCGTACAACCAAGAGAAACATGTATCTCTTTGTGATTCACGTGAAAAGAAGAAAAAGTGCTAAATTGTCCAATACCTGGATCTGCAAATATATAAATCTAAACAAAAACACTGGCGATCTCTGATGTGCACTGGATTCCATCCTTCCCTCTAGCACACCAATGTTGATATGAAATTTCTTGACTGTATTTTCAATTTTATAGAGACAATTCGTGTAATCAGTCACTAATGTTGAGTGTGTGTCGCACTTATTCAGGATTGCATGGAATTTGCCATTATTTTCAATCAGAACGCCTGTTTATGGTAATGTTTTCTTTCTTGCTAAAGTGGGATAATTGCGTTTTAGCAAGAAGATCTTGCTATAGGGGTAGTGTTCCCAACCTGTTTATATAGTTCTTGTGACCAATTTCAAAAAATCTTATAACTTAACATTAATCATATTTTTACGTCTTATCAAATGGCATGCATTTTTTGAAATACAAATTTATGATAAATCAGTGAAAAGTAAAAAATATGAATGATACTAGAATCTACCATATTTTCACTAATCTTATGCATAGATCTATTTGGAAACATTTTTGACCAATTCCAAATGTTGGTTTTAGTCCTTATAGACCTCATGTAAAATGATCCTCTCCTCAAGATTGTAATTAAGGTATATTGCTTTGCTGAAATTCCAAAGTTGTCTTAAATCATCTTCAAGAGTCAGGGCATTGATAAGTAAACATTTATTGATTTTCTGGAGACTTAAGATTGGTTTCCTGCGAACATTTTAAATTATGCAGTTTAATGTACATGCACTAACCAACACTGAATGAGTAAGAAAAATGTCTCGGATCAAGGCAAGGTTTTAGAGAATGAGCAAAGTAATTTACATATCTGTTTCATGTGTGCAGACTTCAATTTACAGACATGAATTCCGTAATCTGCCAATAATGATAAATGTATGTGTTTGTGTAAATGTTCGAGACCAAATATATTTGAAAAAAAAGATAAATCTTCTGACTATTTTGCTAAGGAGCTTAATAATATACAATGTATACAATATATATACAATATATACAATGTATTTATAAACTTGATCTTAATTATTATCATGGTTATATGCATATATATAATCCTATAATAATAATTATGTAATTGCTAATGAGTAGAAATTACATAATATTATTGAACATACTACTATCCAATTTTTCTCTCCTTTCTTGATGCAATAAAACCTCATCAACAAGGTTTATTTCATTTTGTTTGTGTGATAAGAATACATAAATCTTTCTCATCATCCTTCCCTTTAAAATGGTAAGCTGTTCACCTGTGGGTAGATCGACTCAGATGTAGAACCGCATGTATTGATTTTACTGGTTTACTATCTGTTAAACCAAATACTCTTCCTTGCCACCTCTGATGGCGGAATTTCTCATGGTGAATCTAGTTATGATTCACTGAAGGTCATTTTTAGACTGTAAGAAACGCTGAATTTGGTGAGAAGGCTCTTATTTTTTTATTTTTACATGGTCTAGAAATCCAAGATAAAACAGTTGCCATGAAAAGTGAGTATGTGTAGCATGGAAGTAGAAAGCTTAGTCTCGGCATGCGAGGTTTACACCGATTTTAAAAATTTCCCACAGTACACAATCTGCATGTCAGTTAAAGTACTTTACAGTGCATGCGAGTTATAGAGGTTTAATTTGTTTAATTATGTTTGATATAAAGTTTAATGAATGGTATTGTGTAATTTATATATGTAAAAATATATTAAACTGCAAGAGTATTTAAGGTTTATAGAAAAATAATGATTGGTTTTAAAATCTCATATGTTTTCGTTTTGCAAGACATAATTAACCAATCAACATGATTAACACTAAACATGAATCAGCTGAGAGATCATAATAGTCGAGCAAGTTTTCATTTTAATTTTACTAATTTGACTTGCTTTCTAAAATTTTATCATCGGAACAGTACGTCCAAAGGTGCATTTCAAAATGTTGATCGATAAAGAATTGAATCTGAATGGTGAATAGAAAATCGAATGGAAAATTTTATTGCATGGCCATGCCTTAGACATGCTGTGTATACTTATATACTTATTGTGAATATAGAAAATTACTAGCCCCACAAAACTCTTATTGCATGGTAAACTTTACATGTATTCAAAATTTGTGTTGAAAAATACATTTGATGACTGTTTTACAAGGCAGTGAAAGATAAACACCTTGTTCTACTGACTCTGTAGTGTACGTGCTAAGCCAAAATAAAATATATGTGTTTTTCTGTTTCCCGACCCCACCCATGTTTTTGCTGCCGACTCTAGATAATTTATTGACGATATCAGAAATAAAATAAAAATCCAGAATTTTTAAACCAGTGCTTTTTTTCTTTTGGTGTTCGAGTTTCTCTGATTTACATACATTTTGACTACTAATGATCTTCAAAGTGTTTGAAAAGTATTTGTAATGTATATACACATATGTAGACCTGCATTCAAAACATTTCATAAACTAAGATTTTGAATAAAATGTTTTAATGAAATAAAATGTTTTACCTACCTACCCTACCTAATTTTTGGGGAGTGAAATAGAAAACACACCCATATATTTTATTTTGGTCTAATTGAAACAAGTTTTAAATGAACGTCTCCAATAAGTGCAACAGATAAGATTGATTTGCTTTAACACGTAATATGTGATGTAGTATATGGCACTACACAGCAATAATGTCATGTCAGATATTTAATGGGAGAAGATCATGGATCTTTTTCTTAAAATTGGATTATAGCAAGCTTGGTCAATTTCCTAGTCTTAAGCCTATTAGCAATTAGCTGGAGTTTCATTAAATTTCTTACATTGCAAGATCTTCTTAAGGTATGGAGATAATTACACATGTACTGTGGTAATGATGGATTTTAATTTGTGTGATGGTGCCAGGCCCTGTTCAATCATTGGGTGTTGCTAGGATTGTCAGTTTCGACAATGAAATGAAAATGTTCCTAACCATTTTCACTCATGTGAACACTAAAGACTGAACATATATTGTTTTAGAGTTCAAGAAGACCAGCATGGAGCCTGACCCTGATGAAATCTTACATCCGGGGTCAGAATCATTGTCCTGGACCAAAGAGCATGAGGAAAAGGCTAAAGGTATGTGTGGTGCAAGGGTCGTCTTTTGTGTCGTTTTAAAATCAACACAGTGTGTAGGTTAGCATCTTCGCAAGCCAAGCGTCTTATTTGCTTACTCAAAGCGAATCCGACACTTAGCTTGCGAATCCGACACTTAGCTTGCGAATCCGACACTTAGCTTGCAAAGATGAGGTTATGGTTTCACCAATTGATTTGAGGTCATAAAAAATATTATGGAAAAAAATGATTTTTTTTATATTGTATCTGATTATGCGGAAAAGCTTTCTGATGATATACATATTCGTATTTCATGAATAAAAAAATTATATATATATGTATATAATATATATATATATATTTATATCACAGATATGAGACACAATACCCTACTAATTAGTGTGTCAGTTTTTAATCATAACATAAACATGTTAACATACTTCTCAGAAATTAAACATCACTGATAAAAACAATATGATGAACACAAACAAACAGCCCTATCATTCGTTTTATATCTACAATATGTGAACACAAACAAACAGCCCTATCATTCGTTTTATATCTACAATATGTGAACACAAACAAACAGCCCTATCATTCGTTTTATGTCTACAATGTCGAAATCAATTCAAATATTACGGGTTAACGAGGAAAGAGACGTACATATAAATTCATGTGACAATGCAGTTGACGATTAAAGTGCCAATTTTGTACAATAGGTCATCCCACCCCACCTCTTTCATTAAGATATCAGCATGTTTCTCTTATATTCTTTTAAACGGAATTCAAATATTTGCTGAAATAATTATTCATTAATATGTATGGTTGATTTTCCAATTTTTTTTTCAACCTTGCCCTATTCTTTTTGTTTTGAACACATGAGTACATAAACAAAAAATACAAATACACACATGTATAATAAAGATTTACATTTCAGACCCATCAGTCCAATAAAATTCATTTAAAAAATGCATTTACATTTAGAAAATGTGCAGATAAAATCCTTTAAATTAATACTTTATAATATACATCATCATAATGGTGGTCAGTTCGATGGATTTGAGACAACTACAATGTTTTTAGAAATGTCACCAATATAAGGAATATTTCTAGTTATTCATACTATAATTATAACATTTCCAATGATTTTACCTTACAAATCTCCACCAATTGAGATGTACAACTATTTTAATGGCTGTAAATTCAGACAGAAATGAAAGTAAAATGCAAATATATATAAAAGATAAATTTCATTTTCGAAATACATGAGGGTATGAACTGCAACACTTCACAGCACTGTACTTTTCTTGAAGGGGTAATTGTAATATACTTCCTGAAGTACCCTAGCATAAGGTATCATAACTGCAATAATGTAGCCCTATCCGATTTTTTTATTCTGACGTTTTCGGGATCCCAAAATGAAAAAATAAAAAATCGGAGAGGGCTACATTACTGCAGCTAAAAGCATCACAGTTCATATCCTCAAGTATTTTCAAAAATTATTTTTTTTGGACATAAATAAACATATAATTTTTATACAAAGTGACTTGTTCTGAAAATGCATAAAAGTCGGTAAATATTGTACATACACTCACAAGAATGAAGAGATGACAGTTACACATGAAATAAAATGGCTGTGGAATAGTTTATCTGATGAGAACAGCTCCCTATGCATTATTTACAAGATTTACCATTCCTTTCCTCTCATTTCCTGAGTGAGAGTAACCAGAGACATTTGACAGTTTTTGAATACTTTGTTTGTAATAGACTGAACACAAATGATTTTGCCGTAATATTGAGTGATCAAAAATTGACCGGAAAAATTCAACAGACTTAAGAATTATTGAAATGAACTTCTGTTGTCCCGTAAATATAAAAGTGAAATAAAGTTCATTTCAACCATTAATTGCCCCTTGGACATCCATGGACATGTATAATTAAGAGTTGTGATAAACTTGAAAGTCTGTTCTAGGGTATATGACAACAGGAACACACCTTTACATTTTTGATAAAAAAGAAAAGGGAGATGAAATTTGTCAAGTCATGCTGCAGAACCCTGATTTTTGTTGATAGAAGGATTGTGAGATTGAGCGAATAACATTCATATTACATGTGATTATATATACATCTTGTCAGTTAACTTCCACTGATATTGTCATCCATATTTACATGTACCCGCTTATTCAGCTCCATCAATATCTGTCAAACTAATATGTCCACTCAACTACAGTTGTCCATATTTACTCTAACATATACCTCTGTCAACATCATCTGTCAAACTAATGTCCACTCAACTACATTAGCAGATGGCAGATTGTTTTCTGCTGCATCTTGTTCTTAAAAAATCCCCTGTGTTGTTTGCACTTTGATATATCACCCAAATGGCCAAAAAATTATTTTTCAAGTGTTAATTTTTCATTTTATTCTGGTACCATTCAGTGTTACTCTATCTGATAAAAACATTTGATTTAAAATCAAAAGGGGTCTTCCTCTTCCTAACTAATCTCAGCAATCTATAAAATCTTCACAAGTAAACTTAATTCATTACATGCTATGAAAATGCTGTTATCTTACATTACATGTACATAGGAAAATTCAAAGTCCCATATTCTTTAAGGACAGAGTCTATCAATCAGAAATTGAATGGGGTCTTCCTCTGCCTAATCCAAGTATTATGCATAAAATTTATGAAAAACTTTTCAAAGACACTTCAGTGATCATGCCAACAGACACGGTGATTATGATTGGGCATTGAGCTACCATAAGCCAGCTAGGGCCCAAATCGGCGTAATTTTTAGAAAGGTTGCAGAACCTCTGTTTGGCAGCTTCACCCTATGGAAGACTTTTGTATTATTTTATATATATTCTGTACAATATAATTTGGGCATGTTGTCGATATGTTTTTAACAAGCCTTATCAGCTCTCTCTTCCCTGGTAAAATGAGGTCACTGTCCCCTAAAAATATTTCTCTCTTATTGAACTCAGTGTTGGTCAGAAGTAAAATTTTGAGCCCCACTAGTCTTTGGAGCTGAGGGCAGCCACAGGGCAGGAGGAGTGTGAAGTTGTGTCGGATAGCTGGGTCTTTTAAGCGGTAGAGGTTCTGTTTGGAGGTAACATTTAGCCAACTCCACTGGAAGCCTGCTCCTTTCCAGTTAAATTCAGTGACATTGTTGACAACAAATTTCATTGCTGAAATGTTTGAATATTATATGAGTTAGAAATTTTGAATTGAAGCTTTAATGTCACTTTGCATCAATTTGATGGTACATGTACACAGGTGATGTACTCAAAGATTGATTTCAACATGACATACCTTTCTGGGTACAGATGTTCGTTGATTTGGAGTAAATGGAAAACATTAGGTGCTTTGGTTTCCATTGAGAGGAACAGATTTCACAGATACCACTCCTAGACTGGTCAAAGTGTCCCCTTCTGGGTTTGTGTGGGCGTTTCCTTCTGGGTTTGTTGGCATTTCCATGTCCTCTACGACCTGGAGTTTCTAGGATCTTTGACAATTTTGACAGTTGGTTTCTTTCACTATCTGTACGATTTCCATGGCACCTAATTCATCAAATAAAAATAACTTTTTACAGGTTAACCAAACGATGAGTTAATTACATTACAATTTAACTACCAAGACTTGAATTCATACAACTTGACCATTATCTTTATAATTTAGTTTTTTTTTCTGACATTCTATAAATAACTTTATCATTAACCTTATGCATTAGTTTTTTTTTTTTTTTTTTTTTTTTTGACATTCTTTTTTTCATAGCTAAACATAGTATCGGTTATTTTCATCTTTATGGTAAGAGTTTTAAGTGAATCATAACTCCTGACTAGCATGACTAGTGAAGATGATAATTAATCTATAAGTAAATGTATATCATTCATGAGATAATCTAGTAAATGAAAGGTGAAGATAATTAACAGTGATCAATCTCATAAGTTCTATAAGGAATACAAAATAGAGTGTTGGAAAAACACAGACCCCTGGTTATACCAGAGTTATGTCAGGTGCCTAGGAGGAGCGAGCATCCCCTGTCGACCGGTCACACCTGCCATGAGCCCAATAATTATCTTGATCAGGTAAACGGAGTAATCCGTAGTCAAATCAGTGTGCCAAGAACTGCCTAACAATCGGTATGAAACATGTTAGAGGGCATTTGACCATCTATATTTGACCCAATGATAGGTTGTATTGGCAAACTAGATCAATAGAAGGACTTTAGAATTTGCAAAATGGTGACTGAGATAATCTAGTAAATGCATAGTTTTCATGAGATAACATTGTTTGAGGATCAACTATTAGTCGTTCATTAATGTATGAGGTTTGTTTAGGACTTCAACTTTGATATATCCAGCCCTATACAATGTCTTACCCCAGAGACTTTTCCTTAACAATGGAATGGCAGCAAGTTTCGTTGTCTGGATGATATGAGTCAGTTCCAGGAGTACAACATCTCTTTCTCAGCGTCTTTGCATCCTTGTTAACTTTACCATTACAACAGAGATCTCTGCCTATCCTGTAGGGCAGTTTACCACACATTGGAAGCCTCTTTTCATGGATTTGGCCCTCGCAGGAATTGTAGAGCCCTGGTCCGTTAGTGCAGCAGGAGCTGTGATGAGAGGCCGTTTTGTTGATGACGGTTTGGCTGTTACAGCACACTTGTTTTGCGGCGGAGTAGATCCGATTGCCACAGCATGTAGCTTTTTCTGTATTTGTAATCGAATGCAGTGCTCCTGGATAACAGAAATAGCATACATTGAAAGCATTACATAAACAGTACTTTGTTTAAAAAATGTCAAGAAAAGTACAATGTTCATCGTCTAGTGGTTAGGATGTTTGTGGTCCTAAGGCTGTGTTAAACACGTAAGATGTTTAATATATGTAGTGACTGTTCCTTCGCCAAATACCCAATATCAAACACTTATAATTATGACTTAATGGAGATGCAGTGTCACTAGTCGATGGCACGATTTTAAAGAACCTTGCCTGCATGTTAGAGTGCCAGGCAGAGGCCAAAAATTATGACACTTTGCCTATAGCTGTTTTATGCCTTGAGTCTGCGTATGAGTAATGTTTATGAAATATAACGTAAAACATACATATAAAATAAAGAAAGTAACCAAATATAATTACTAATGATAAAATGCTCTTTGTTTCATTAAATCGATCATCGCATTATACCACAGTGCACATTCAATCAGCGTGGTCCCAGAGCCGTGATCATCGCATTATACCACAGTGCACATTCAATCAGCGTGGTCCCAGAGCCGTGGTATCGGACGCACGTCAGCCGGAAGTTAATTCATAATCTCGCAAGGAATGTGTTACGATTTAACGGTACGGTCCCTCCAGGACCAAAACTCCCCTTACATAGATAAAATGCTTAATCTTAAGTATAAACTATTAGTATAGGTCCCTGACCATTATAAAATAATAATTAAGCTCTTCACAAGAGATATGTATACCATCCTTTACCATTACAGCAGATTTGTCGATCATTTCTGAAAGACTTCGCCTTCTTTCCTGCAAAGCAGCAGTGTTCTCGGGGGTCACTGGCATTCACAGTCCCACGTCCACAGCACTTCAACACTCCGTAAGAAACAATGCTGTTTCCTTGGCAACATATTTCTGTGCTTGGATTATAAAGCCCTACAAAGTTTAAAAAATGAAAGAAGTTTTTAGCTCACCTGTCCATCCATAAACTGTTAACATTTTTTTACTTCTCCAGAACCACAAGGCCAGTTTCAACCAAACTTGTCATAAAGCATTTTTTGATAAAGGGAATTAAAAATAATTGTTCGAATGGAGGGTAATACCCATTGCAAAGGGTAGATAATTAAGAAATAGTGAAATTGTGGTAGCATATTTTAAAAATCTTCTCAATAACCACTTGACCAGAAAAGACAAATCTATGTGAAAGCTTCCTTTATGGTGTAGATTAAAAAAAAATCAAAATTGCTCCTATCATTGCCCCGTAGGGTAAGGTGAGGCCACAATAAGTGCACAAAGTTTTATGTTGGATTATATAGGGACAAATCTTTTAAATTCTTCATCTCGAGAGCAGCAGGGCCTGTGTTAGTCATATTAAATACATATGGAAGCAAGTTTTACTCAAGTTTATATAGGGAAATTGGAAAAAAATCTTTTTCAACAGTAGCAGGGCCACACTCTATCCTGCTGATAAACAGACATTCCTAAGTTTTGTGAATTCCATTTTATGATGGATCCTGGGGTGAAGTTGGGACTAAAATTGGGGATTAAATTTCACATAGATACATGCATATACATGTAGGAGTCCGGTTAAAAACTTCAAAATCTTCTAAAAGATTATTCTCCAGAACACCAAAGCCATCATGGCATGTTAGTCATATCAACATTGAAACACCCCAATGTTGTGTGGATTCAAGTGGTGTAAAATGATAAACCCATGGGGCTAAATGAGGAACATAACATGGGTCAAAATTTGTCATGGGATTAAAGAGGGTAAAAATCTACTAAGTACAGCAGTCAATGTGACTCAGGTGAGCGTTGTGGCCCATGAGCCTCTCATTAGTTCTGTCAATCCAACGTCCACAGGTTTGTATTCTCTATTGAGAATCTGACGGCCATCTTCTAGCTTCTTGCTTATGGTTCATTACAAGAATTTATTTTATGTATCAATAGTGCAACTATTTCAGATATACAATGGGATGTAGCTCTCTCTCTAAAATAAGACTAAATGGTTTACCTTTGCCGCAGCAATTCCCTGTTCGCGGTTGAACAGTTAGTGGTCCCCGACAACATTGTTTTTCTCTTTTATCAAACAGCTTATCACCACAGCAACTAAAATTCCTGTCCCATGAGGAAACATTGTACAGGGATTTCAGGTTAGAAGTCCTGCAGCACTTTTGTTTTTGTAAGCTAAATATCTGCCCATTGCAGATATGGTGCTTGATCGGAACGACCAGGTCATCCACACACGCGGAAGCAGAATTGTTGTAAGGTGACTTTCGACCGCAGCACTTAAGTCTCCAAGGGATGTAGGCATCTCCACAACAGTATTTGACTAAAATTAAAAGATATTTCATTAAGAAAGACGTCAAAGACAATTTCAGTTTGTCATAGATGACATTTTAATAACTTATTTTTAGGATGCAAAACAACATACAAACAAAACAACTTACAAACAAAACAACATGCAAAAAAACCCATACAAACAAAACAACATACATACAAACAACATACATACAAAACAACATACAAACAAACAACATACATACAAAACAACATACAAACAAACAACATACAAACAAACAACATCCATACAAAACAACAAACAAACAAAACAACATACCAACAAAACAACATACAAACAAACAACATACAAACAAACAACATACGTACAAAACAATATACAAACAAAACAACATACAAACAAAACAACATACAAACAAAACAACATACAAACAAAACAACATGCAAAAAAAACCATACAACAAAACAACATACAAACAAAACAACATACAAACAAAACAACATGGAAAAAAAACATCCAAAGAAAACAACATACAAACAAACAACATACAAACAAAACAACAAACAAAACAACATACAAACAAAACAATATACAAACAAAACAACATACAAACAAAACAACATACAAACAAAACAACATGCAAAAAAAACCATCCAAACAAAACAACATTCAAACAACATACAAACAAAACAACATGCAAACAAACAACATACAAACAAAACAAATTCTGTGGGGATATGAAAGGTAAAGAATATCCTTTATATTGAATTATACATGTATACGACTGTGTGGAATGAAGTTAAATGACGTCATTATTTGTACTTACGCCTGTCTTCCACAAAGAATTGATTTCCGCAGCAGACTCGGGGCTTTCCCGCGTCCGGTCCAGTCTGTATGTATTTATCGTGACTTAAATTTCCACAGCATATCTTGTTGCGTGTGTCGTAAGTTTTATCTAGAATGGAAAATTTACTAACTCAATATTTCAGTCATTAATTTCATAAATCAAGAATATAAAATTAAGAGTAGGGCAATATGTGGCTCTCTGGGAAAATATTGGAATTGACAATACCAGAGGATAGTGTGTCCCGATATTGTTCCTGAGAGCTACAGATGTGCAGCTGGGACAAACACAGAGCCCTGGACAGACATCAGAGGTGGGATCACAGGGGCTCACTTGTCAGATATTTAAGTTTGGGATCACGGGCTCACTTGTCAGATATTTAAGTTTGGTATTATTTGTTCCCGAATTAGCAATTGATTTGTGTCCGAATAATACATTACATGTATATGAATAAAATCCACCACCAAAATCCGCTTTTTTCGTTGTTTTAAAAAAGTTGTATCATGTTTACATTAAAAAAAGTAATGTACACATGATACACCTCTTTTAAAACGACGAAAAAAAGGTGGATTTTGGTGGTGTATTTTATTCATATAATTTATTATTCGGGAACAAATAATACAAAACTATTTGACAACCGAGCCCCTGTGGGTGGGATCAGGTGTCAAGGAGAAGTAAGAGCTCAACGGGAGAGCGGTGAAGTTGACAAAATGACATGCAGACCGCGTAATGACTGTTACCGTTATCACGCCGAGTTATAATGATTAATTATTATCAAGTTTCCCGTGGGGATCCGGGTTAAAATAGGTCCTCAGTACTCCTTGCTTGTCCCAAGAAGCGACTAAACGGGGCGGACCTTCGGATGATGACCGCGAAAACCGTGGTCCCGTGTCACATCAGGTGTCGCACGATAAAGTCCCCTCCCGAGCCGAGCATACACACATGTAGGCCTAAATGTTGCAACCCTTCACCTTGTAATTATGACATCTCCGTATGAGTGAAAAATTCTCGAGAGGGACGTTAAACGAGATACAACCAATCAATCTAGAGAAGGTAGTCCGATTAGTACATGATACTAATAACTATTCCTCCTCGGGGCATTCTGAAATACAAACAATATATTCATGAAGATACGTACAATCAAAGATTAAAATGAATTGATTGATTGATTGATTGATGTTTTCCGTCACACTCAACAATTTTTCAGTTATCTGGTGGCGCCCAGTTTTTATTGGTGGAAGAGAACCCAGATACAATGTATCTGGGAAGAGACCACCGCCCTTCCGAAAGTAAACTGGGAAACTTACTTACCGGCGCGAGTGGGATTCAAACTCGCGCCGACAGAGGTGAGAGGCCGTGTGATTTTGAGCGCGATGCTCTAACCACTCCGCCAAGAATGAAATGATAGATTCCGTGATCATATACATTGTAAAACAAAGTGTATTTAGAATAATAATATGGTTAAAATTCATGGTAACAGGTAGGGACAGTGATAATTTTATGTTTAATGGTAGCTCATTCCATAATTCCATACATGTACTTGTTTAGAAAAATATACACGATAAAAGAAGCAATAATTTCTTCCACTCTCGGAGAAATAAATGACAAAATCTTTTTATTTATTGAATTACTTTTAATGGGAGAATTTACATTTTTTCTAAAAACTCTGAAAATTTGCGCCATTTTATTCATTTCACCTTATCAAAAATGACAGAAAATAGTAAAAAATTACTGCATAGGAGACATATTTCTAGTTAAGCCCTATTAAATCTGTAAAATCCGGGAGCTTCCGCTTCCTGGACCCCCACCAGAGCTTCGCCCTGGACCCACTGGGGGCCTAAAGGCGGACCCCCAGATCCCTTGCCTCAAAAAGTTGCACCCCCAACCGCAATTCCTGGTGGATCCGCCCCTGTGTACGTCTGTGTATTGAAGAGCGTTTTCGAATACTTTGGTAAACGAAGATAATGATTCAATTTGGAACGCAGGGAATAGGAATCATGAGTTTGAAAATCAGATACCATAAATATTCGGGACACATTCAGGTATAATAAAAAGTGTTGTACCTTAAAATATACGTGTATACATAGGGCCTACATGCATTGTGTATTTCGTCATCATACAACAGAAAAGTGTATCATGACACCAACAAATCGTCGTTTTCACAGATCATATTAATCACCCCTCACCCATTTTCATTGCGGCATCATATTACATTATAGTTGACATTCAGCTCGATTAGATTAGTGTGTAGTAAATATCATGCACGAATAGACACGGATGGTGTCTACACATTCCACCCGTGTAACAGGCATTTAAAGTACCTGTGACCGTAAGCATTCCGATGATATTTTCGATACGAACAACAAACCAAATGCACGTGTACACATGAAATGAAAACTTACCCCCACAGCAGTCCACAGGATGGCCGTCCCGGAGAGATTTATTGTGTATTCCGGATGAATCGCAACAGATTTGAGACCTTCTGTCGTATTTCGATACCGTCATATTGCCGTTCTTTGCAAACCAAATGCAATCGTCGGCCGCCCATGCTGCAAACATGGAATGAAAACAATTATATTGAAATTTTACATATGAAAAACTGTTATTGTTTTTTCTCTATATTAGACATGCATTTTTTTAAAAAAAAGTTGGGTTTACTTTTAGATAAAGTAATGGGTTTAAATTTAATCCGTAAGGTCGCAAGTGACTAAGCATTGTATTGTATATATAAATCGAATAAAGATTGTCATACCCCCGTTACTATGCAAGGCGTGAAGACAGATCGCACAAATTACTCTCCAGAATTGTAACACCTTCATTCTAAGACAGAGGGTTAAAAATGATTGAAGTTTAGGGAGCTTACACATATTTAATACCTCGCAGGCTGAAGTCATCTGACTAAATAAAGAAACGGGTAAATTTAGGTTGTATTTTTACGTGCCAGTCGGGGTATTTCCCATTGAATAAATTAATATGTACAACTGCAAGAGACAAATACATGTCTGTAGGTCACGTAGTTTTGTATTTAGTTTACAGTGTATGTATAGGACACACTGCATGCGTGATTTGGCGGGGAAAACGATGTTTAAACATTGTGGAATGTCTCATTTGCATGTTTTAATCTTAACATTGTTTATCGGTTTATTATGTACATATGAAATAAAGTCTGCAGATATCAAACATATTTTAAAACATGTATGCTATTTATAAACTGGGAGTGTGGGATTATTTATAGATTGGGAAAATCCCGACATTTTTTTTTTATAAAAAAAACAAACAAAACACTGTAAACACGTAAATGCATGCTATGAAGTCTGATTTAAAAAATAAAAATTAAAAAAAATGTGGGTGAATAAAAGAACAATGATGAAAAATGTATTCTTTTTGTGTTTACTTTTATTCAAATCACATAGACAGAAAGCAAATTCGCTTTAGGTCTATGTTTAGATATATAGAAGCAATGTTTAGGGGTTATTTGTACCCGGGGAGCAGTAAATATGAGATATTACATTTATGTCGGATAGAAAGCTTTGATACAGTTTTCTTTAGGTTTGCAACGTTCCTAAAGCCACCCATTTCTCCATATAAAGGGTACATTTGTACGAAGGGGATGGGGGGGGGGGGGGGGGGGGCAGGGCCAATTAATCTGCATTTACTGCCCTGCTAAGATATGGGGATAGAGGTTCTTGTAATCAATAAATGCCTTTCGTGTGTTCCAGAAAGGGAAGGGAATCTAAATGTTAAAAAATTAAAGGAAAAAAAAAAAACAAAAACAAAAAAACATTGCCTAATGATTTATATATAGATTCCTGCATAATATTGGTTTTCCAATAATTATTTTGATTTTAGGTAAGCTGTGTTAGCTGTGACAATATACCGATTTCTTTGACTGTACTTTTAAAATAAAACAGGGGTGGGGGCACAGAGAGATTCACACACAGCCAGAGAGAGAGAGAGAGATAGAGAGAGAGAGAGAGAGACTCAGAGATAGAGATAGATGCAGACACACAAACATGAATGCACACATAAAACACACACATCAGTTGTATCATGTATATATTTTTATTCATACTATTTTCATGTTTTTTCTATTCTCTTATCAGTCTTAAATGAAGAATCTGTTTTATACAGGACCACACTGTTAACTTGTCGTTTAGTCATTTGATACCAAATGTAGTGTTACCTGTACCCTGTTGAAATAAAAGAATTTATCATCAATATCTTTATCATCTTCCACTTATATAATTTCCATTTGCAGTAAAGTAAATGTGGAGAGAAAAAAAATCCCAAAAGCAAATAGACTTTTAAAAAGCCATTACACTTTATCCATGGAATTGAAAAACATATATTCTGCATCCAGAATTCATATCTATAAATTCATTATGATCTTATTCTAATTTGTGTCCATAACTTCATTGTTTTGTTTTCTAGGTAAACGGCCATCTGCAAAATACACCAAGTTCTCCGAGCATGCACGAAACCTGATCTCGGGGGAGAAGCAGTGTGCCCTGTTTTGTGGAGGAAAAAAATGCAAGTACTGCACGTCCGAGAACTGGTCAAGGGAACAGATGGCTATTGACGGGCTCTACTCAAACTGGTATGTCTCGCACACCTCGGGAAGAAATTTCTACTTGACCAAGGAATCATGGGGGGGGGGGGGGGGAACTAATTAAAAACTACTTACAATACAATGTACAACTAAATAAACTACTTTATTACATTTTCAACCGTGAAGAACTATAATTCATCCATTGATTGAAAATAATGTTTTTACAGTGCGACCCATACACAGGCAAATGTGCCTCACGTGAATTTCACGTGAAATTCACATGAATTTCACGTTAAAAATTTCACGTGAATTTCACGTAAAAAGTGATTCACGTGAATTTCATGTGAGCATATTAACGTGAATTTCACGTGAATCACTTTTCACGTGAAATTCACGTGAAATTTACATGAATTTCACGTGAACGGTTCACGTGAATTTCACGTGAAGAGCAATTCACGTGAAATTCACGTGAGGCACATTTGCCTGTGTAGATGCATCCTTTAAGATTTGAAATAATCATGTTCTAAAAGCAAAGAAAATGTAATAAATAAGAAATTCAAAGCTTTGTACTGCAGTTGGATATGAAATTTATTTAACTCGTCAGACAGGAATTTTTTAAATTTGCAAATATGAAAAAATTCGAAAATGATAAAAAAAATCCTGTCTTACTCCTGAAATAAATTTGTTTTATCCAACTAAAAAGCATTGACTGTCCTCTAAGTACAGTATACTAGTGCAGCTGACTTAACAAAGTATGACTAATACGGTACAAGTATAAATAATGACAGTACAATATACAAGTATGAATATAATTACTGCACTATGTGGAGATACTTGAGTGTTTGTAAGTGTTAGTCCTTGTGAAGATGGTACAGTGTATATTACATATTGTTCACAGTGACACGGATTGCCTTCATCATGTTTATAAACACATTCAAGTGATGATATTACATCAGATATAAAAAAAGATAATGCAACTGGTACTATGAACAGAAATTCGTTGGGTTTTTTTTAAAGGGGGGGGGGTGAGAGTGGGGAGGGGGGGGGGGGGGATACAGTATCCAGATCAACCCCCACATCAATGACACATATGTTTGTAGGTGACTTATTCCTTTTGATTGCTCTCTATTTGATTAAAGACACTAAATTTTATGTTGACGCTTCTGTTGACAGGGTAACAGACAACATTCTTGCCATGGCGAGACCTTCAACCAAACAAATGAAGGAGAATAACATCTTGGATCAGTTTGTAAAGTAAGTTACACTGCTCTTATGTTAATTGTATTCTAATGCTACGCATTTAATTCAGATAGTGTGATTTGAGTTTATATCTACAAAGTCTACCCACGTAATTCACCGATCAGTACCAAAATCCGATGTACCAGAATCAGATGTACCAGAATCAGAACAGATGTACCAGAAACAGATGTACAGGAATCCTGTGTACCAGAATCCTGTGTACCGAAATCCTGTGTACCGGAATCCTGTGTACCCGTTTCTTTCTTTTTACATGTGTCACTTTAGATTTCTTACTTTGTACTTTGAACCCAAGATAACAGTGGGATCTGATTATGTACTCCTATCTGACACTAGTAGTCCAGTAGTTACTAATCTTTGATATCTGTCACCAGTAGTCCAGTACTGACAAATCATTGATATCTGACACTAGTAGTCCAGTACTGACTAATCATTGATATCTGACACTAGTAGTGTAGTACTGACTAATCATTGATATCTGACACTAGTAGTCCAGTACTGACTAATCATTGATATCTGACACTAGTAGTGTAGTACTGACTAATCATTGATATCTGACACCAGTAGTCCAGTACTGACTAATCATTGATATCTGACACTAGTAGTCCAGTACTAACTAATCATTGATATCTGACACTAGTAGTCCAGTACTGATTAATCATTGATATCTGACACTAGTAGTCCAGTACTAACTAATTATTGATATCTGACACTAGTAGTCCAGTACTGACTAATTACTGATATCTGACACTAGTAGTCCAGTACTGACTAATTACTGATATCTGACACTAGTAGTCCAATACTGACTAATTATTGATGTCTGACACTAGTAGTCCATTACTGACTAATTATTGATATCTGACACTAGTAGTCCGGTACTGACTAATTATTGATATCTGACACTAGTAGTCCAGTACTAACTAATCATTGATATCTGACACTAGTAGTCCAGTACTGATTAATCATTGATATCTGACACCAGTAGTCCATTACTGACTAATCATTGATATCTGGTACTAGTAGTCCAATACTGGCTAATCATTGATATCTGACACTAGTAGTCCAGTACTTACTAATTATTGATATCTGACACTAGTAGTCCAGTTCTTACTAATTATTGATATCTGACACTAGTAGTCCAGTACTTACTAATTATTGATATCTGACACTAGTAGTCCAGTACTGGTTAATCATTGATATCTGGTACTAGTAGTCCAATACTGGCTAATTATTGATATCTGACACTAGTAGTCCAGTATTGACTAATCATTGATATCTGACACTAGTAGTCCAGTACTGACTAATCATTGATATCTGAACACGATAGGTCAATCTGTGTATTTTGAGTTTTGTAGACATGACATTGAGCTTGAAAGATTGATCTGAGTATTGTGAGTTTTGTAGAGATAACATTGAACTCACTAGATTGATCTGAGTATTGCGAGTTTTGTAGAGATAACATTGAACTCACTAGATCGATCTGAGTATTGTGAGTTTTGTAGAGATAACATTGAACTCGCTAAATCGATCTGAGTATTGTGAGTTTTGTAGAGGTAACATTGAACTCGCTAAATCGATCTGAGTATTGTGAGTTTCGTAGAGGTAACATTGAACTCGCTAAATCGATCTGAGTATTGTGAGTTTTGTAGAGGTTACATTGATCTCGATAGATTGATCTGAGTATTGTGAGTTTTGTAGAGGTTACATTGATGTCGATAGATCGATCTGAGTATTGTGAGTTTTGTAGAGGTTACATTGATCTCGATAGATCGATTCGTGTATTGTGAGTTTTGATTTGTAGACATGACATAAAGAGTGTGCTGAACCTTCAGAAGACAGGGGAACATGCTGACTGCGGGGAGGGGCTGGAGAAGGCGGGGTTCTCTTACGACCCGGAGATGTTCATGGATAACAACAGTTAGTCCCTGCTTTACACACTAAATGTTTGCAATATTTTACTCACATACTAGTGATATAATTATTTAAAACCATCGTCTATTAATACAATGCATGGGATGTAAAACTGTTTTAAAATAGTGTTGAAGTGTTTTGACGTGACGTAAGTTTCAAAATGTCAGTCAATGTATTTGTACCGCTTAATTGTATTAATGGTTGTACATTAATCTTTATATGAAGAAGCTGAATCGGTGATATATTGGGTACCTGTAAAGTGCGAAACGATATCGAAACAAAACGAAACGAAATCTACCGAAAAGAAACCCACCGAAACGAAACAGATTGTATAATCAAACTCTTTTAATTATAATGATTAAAAATGATATCTTAGCCCCTGTTAAAGTTTACACATGTAAATAAAATTCGCCTCCCCTTTGATGTAGGCTTTCGGCTTAACTGACACAAAGTTTTAAAAGTTGGTAGATTTTCGGTAGATTTCGTTTCGTTTCGGTAGATTTCGTTTCGTTTCGATTTCGTCTCGCACTTTACAGGTACCCGTGATATATCATATAAAATATTTAAAAGTATTTCCAAGTGTTTTATCATCATGGTGCTATATTGAGCAATCTTTTCTCTGGTATTGTCAGCTGGTATCAGATTTTGACTTCTAAATGACTACTGTTTTGTATGCGTATTATGAAATAATATGTATATGTAGGTTTATTTTTTAAACATTTTTTTTTCAGTTTTCTTTTACAATTTTGGATGGTAAGATATGTTTTTACTTGTTTCTTTTTTCCACTCTATAAGTATATACGCACAAAAGTACACAAATTGATTTGAAGGACATTTTTTTTCTCAGTCAATGTTTGTTACATAACGATTTAATGTTAAGATTATATCTACTTGCAGTTATTAAACTTTATATACTGTCTTGCTGAAGTGAATTTCATTTATTTCTAGTCATCCCTATGACATGTTTAAAGAAAGAAAGTGAGACATTCATAAGTTAATCAAGATTTGTATACAATTTCTGTTCATTGCTTGACAGTTTCCTGTTCCAAATTAAATGTTACGAATTTCACGTTACATATGCTTTGCCATGTGAATGCGAATTTGTGGAAGTTGTTTCATAATTGATGGAAAATTTTATATATACATACATGTATTAAGTTAATGTCATTTTTGTTTGTTAGCAAGTTATTTCTTCTTCCTTCAGGCTTCTGATGCTTATCGATTTTGAAAAGGCTTTCAATACTGTCTCCTGGAAATTTATTCAAGAAACATTGTTTTTTTTTAATTTTGATATTTCTATTCAAAACTGGATAAAATTATTTTACAATCAAATGAAGTCATGTGTCATTCTAAATGGAATTATGTCACAATCAGTGCAGAACGGGGCTGTGGCAGGGCGATCCTATATCTCCTTACTTTATTTCTTCTATGTGCTGATTCAGAAATACTTGGTATTCTAAGTAAGTAAATAAGTAAATGACTTATTACAGTGACATGTGTTTTATACATTACATAATTGAAAAATACATTAAACAGAATAATAGGAATTTAAACACCCGGCCCATCGGGCCTATATGTCACTTTTAACAGAAAAAAATTAAATAATAAATACAGCGGTACATGTATTACGCATGACTTTTGCTATTATGATATATGAATTACTAGCTGTCTATACATGTAGGTGGATGTGGAGAACAGAAATTTTGCAGTTTGTTTTGGAAAATTTAATAATAGAATATTCTAATATGCAAAAACAAAGATATTAAAGGCATTACTATTGATGGGGAAGGATATAAGATATTTCAATATGCAGATGACACCTCATTTAATTTAGATGGGTCTCCCACTTCCATGGATGGCATTATTAGAGTCCTAAATTACTTTACAATAATTTCAGGTCTAAAGATAAATTTTACAAAGACAAAAATGATTTGGATATAGGTAGCAAACAATTTTCAAAGGATATTTTCCACCATACAAGGTGGAAATTTGATTGGAACAATAAAACATTGGATTTATTAGGAATAAAATTTTGTAATAATTTACAGGAAATGGTAGAAGAGTCATTATAAAAATCCGCCAAAATTTGTGTCCCAAGCACAAAAATCAATTTTGAAAAGCGAAATTTCCTAAACTTTCATATGGAATTAGTAATGTATTATGAGTTTTAAGTCTGCAAGTAAAAAAAATATGTTGCAGCCAATTACTTAGGCTGACAACTACCCTTAGAACTTGCAAATACATTGATATTTTGATGTCCCAAGCCATGAAACGGACAAATTGGAGTGTTATAGTGTATTTTATGCTGCAGATTTCAATTTTATTTTTTTTATATATCATAATTTATTATATGTATGTGTGAATTCCTAAAATCATGTGAGTGTTAATAATTTGACACGTGTTGTTCTGAAATTATCTGTAAAGTGTTGTCCCCCAGATTTGTGTCTTTCCTGTTACAGAAACAGAAATGCAAGGAATAGAAATATGATACATGATTCAAATGGTATTTCAAAACCCTGCCCTAAGTGGTGTTTTCACTGTACCATGCTACATACAAAATGTGGTTCTGAATGTATTAATAAAGGAGAAAAAGTTCCAAGTAGAGAGTACATTGTAGGAGTAGAAAATGTACGAGTCTTACCCCTGTTACATTGAAAATAATGCAAAATATGTCCACAAAAAACATTTAATTTGCACTGCAAAGTAGCTTGTTAAGTTTATTTCAAAATTTCAGAATTATAATTTAGTATAGAGATTTAATTAGGGAAAATAAATTAGTTTCACATGAGAATTGTCTCTCCTGTTACTTTCTCTCCTGTTACATCACCTTTTGTAACAGGAGGGACAAGATTTTGTAACAGGAAGGATAAAACTAAATTTTCTTCCATCTAAAAGGAGTAAATATTATTTTCAATTATTGAATGCAGACTTATTAGAATTTCCATCAAAAGACAATTGTGATTTGGAACTTTTACCATTTTCTGACTTAAAATCCATTCGAGAATAAAGCATTGCTGAATATGTAACAGGAAGGACGGGAGTTTGTAACAGGAGGGATGCACATTAAAATTATTTCTGCATCTTAAAGTAAATATTGGTTTGAATGATTAAATGCATGCCTATTCAAATCCTCACTAAAAGACATGTATGATTTAGAGTTTTAAAAAAAAAGAATTGGTCAGAACATCATTTAAAAATTCAAAAATAGGAAGGACAGATTCCGGCAACAGGACAGACATACTTTCTATTTTAGTTTAAGGACAAAATCCTATTTGAACTAATGAAATGTATGCTCATTTGATATTTACTCGTTAAGTAACAAAAAACATACAATCCTGATTTTTTTTCCATAGAAAATATAATTATTGGTTAAATTTGTAATGGATCGATGGACAGGGTTGTGTAACAGGGACAGAGAACATAAAACTTTAACGCTCACAGTATACATTATTTGAATAGAATGAAATGATTAATTTCTGGTTTTCCTTCAAAATGCATCTAGTATGATATTAAACCTCTTGAATATTTGGCAACACGCTAACATGCAATATACCAAAATGTGGCAGCATGAACAGGACAATTGTCACAGAACATATGTATCTAAACATTTGCAGTTTGTTGCAAAAGAGAGAATTGAGACAATCATGGAAACAAAAGTTCTTGCATCACTAAGTTGATACACAGTCATTCTTAATTCCACTATTTTAAAATTATCCAAATTTTGCAATCCTAATGTGAGATCAGATTGATATGCATCACTTTGTTTTGACAAGAAACTTAATTACTACAGAAAGCGACATGTTATAGCTATAATACGGAGTTTGATCAGTTAAAAAAAAGACATTCTTACGTACCTTATAATAAACAATGAGACTTGGAGTGGTATTGAAGAAATAAAAGTTTATAACCATATCCGTCATCAATATAGGAAGGACCTAGAGAATACTTGATTACTTTGTATTGCTTTTCTCTCTTCAGTTTTGCTAAAACACCAATCAACATTCCTAATCTCATTAGATTGAAATTAAATGTTACAGTATACAATGTAAATATATTAAATTTGAACAACTAAGAGTGCCATCATATTTGTCATGTTTTGATATACATGTATGGACAGGAGAATTATCCCTGTTGTTGTGAAATGGTCATAATTTACTGAACCTTGTTTATCCCATTGTCATCTTTTAGTGCTAACTGATTATGTCTCTCCTGTAACATTCATTTAAGTAGATCAAATGATGGTTTGATGGGTTTTTATACCCCCCGCAACAAGTTGTGGGGGGGGGGGGTATACTGGAATCGGGTTGTCCGTCTGTCTGTCCGTCCGTCTGCATGTAGATGCAATGGTTTCTGGGCTCTAAAGCATTATCCTTTCCACCTACCGTGACCATATCATATATATGGACTATCCATGGGATGAAGATGTTCCCTATCGATTTTGGGATCAAAAGGTCAAAGGTCAAGTGCACTGGACATTGAAGTAGCAGTATGGTTTCCGGGCTCTAAAGCGTTATCCTTTCCACCTACAGTCACCATATCATTCATATGGACTACCCATGGGATGAAGATGTTCCCTATCGATTTTGGGGTCAAAAGGTCAAAGGTCACGCGCACTGGACATCGAAGTAGCAATGTGGATTCCATTTAAATTCTTTAATGGCTTTTTTCATTGCATGGAGATGCTGTGTTCCTAGATACCTTTTGGATCATAATACTGAAGTTTTACCTATTACCAACACCCTTTGGGAGATTGGGGTAAGCGGGGGGTATTCTTAGTGAGCATTGCTCACAGTATCTCTTGTTTTATATATGTATTGTATTAATTTCCAAATGTTCGTTATTCTGATATATCTTTAAAATATGACTTTAATGCACAAAAGTTCATTCAGTCAAGCTGTCCATCCTGTAACAAAAAAGAAAATCTTCGATTTCTTTAATTTTCTTCGTAATTTGAAAATACAAATGGTGCAGAATTATCAACAAAACTATTAATCTGAAAAGTGTTGATTCTTATGTTTCAATAAAAATAATTCTAACAAGTGTGAATTTTCCTTTCTTAGTACCAAAAATGTCTCTACTGTTACAATTTTCTTCCCTCCTGTTATATTTCTTTATTATAGAAAAAAGTTGAGCTGCTGTCTCATAATTTTAATTCAAACATTTCTGTATTTAATTATTCATTTTTTCCATGATACATCTGTAATAAATATAGACAAGAAAATTTATTGATACTAGATAGATTATAGATTTATGAAAAGTCACTGATTTGTCTGTCCTGTTACGATGACTGTCTTTCCTGTTATAAGCAGGTCTCTCCTGTTACAGGTAACATAATCACTAAAATTTCTTTCATTTAATATCATTTTGTGCACCAAAGTCTTTTGAAATATTTCCAAGTTGTTAATATCTACTATAAAGAGTTTTTCAAAACTGTTTTGCAATAATTTAATAAGTTAATCATTTTAATAATGTACAGATTATCTTGCTACTTAGAAATTGTCACATTTTGCAATGTTCATAGGTATAAATTGTTGTCATTGGTTGTTGTGAGAAGTGTTTTTTAATTTATTTTTATGGAAGACCTTTCCACCATCATGTCAATGCAGTTTGCAAAAGTTTCCATAATGATTTTGATTTTTTATTGGCATTTTAAAATTTGTAACAGGAAGGACATATTATGATGAGTGGTGTCTTCTACCCAGGGTACATTTCTGGTAAACATTTCAACATTAATATTTTTTGTTGGGTACATTTCGGGTACATTTCAACTTAGTAACTTTAAAGTGGGTACATATCGAATACATTTTAACTTCCTTAATTGATACCCTGGGTACAATTTGGGTACATTTGAACATTTATATTTTTCTGTTGGGTACATTTCAGGTACTTTTTAACTTTTCAATTTTTAATCTGGGTACATTTTAGGTACTTTTTACAATAGTCGGGTACGTTCTGGGTACTGTCGAAAAATGGCTAAGTTTTTTGCGGGTACTTTTTGGGTACATTTTTCAAGGAAAAAGTTGCTTCGGGTACCTTACATTTTGGGTACCTTTCGGGTACATCTCATTTCTGTAAGGGTTTGAACTTCCTTTTAAAACAACTATAGAATCTAAATTGCAATGGATACAGTTTCAAATCTTGCACAAAAGATTTCCATGCAACTATTATTTACATAAACTTAGAATTGTTGATTTCCTAATTTACACATTTTGCAAGAGGGATTTTGAAACTATTGATCACATATTTGTAGAATGTCCATGTGTGAAAGAGATCTGGTACGGAATTGAAGAATGGCTTTGTGAAAAACTGGACAGGCATATTAGTTTTGATAGACAAGCAATTCTTTTTGGAAAATTAGCTGATAAGAATATATACACAAGGTGGAAATTTTGATAATTCTGATGATAAAGCAATATATTTATATCAGTAAATTCTTAAGTACATGTATAAGTAAATTAAGTATTATTATAGATGCATCTAAAAAAAAATATCAATGATAGAATTACAGTTGAAAAGCTTTTTGTTGTTGAAAAACTGCAGGTATAGGGAGTTTGAGAGATATACCGGCAAAATATTTTTGATAATTTATGATTGTATTCGTGTATTAAAAAGGTTTATTTTTAACCTAAGATTGTGTTCCACGCCCCTCTTTGTTTTATTTGTTCTTTCTTTCTTTCTTTCTTTCTCTTTCTTTATATTTATGAAAATGTCTTGCTTATGAATATTGATGGTATTATTGTGTAGTTAAATTACATATACTGTATATACTGTAAGTCAAATAAAACATCAAACAATAAAAAAAAAAATTAGGTATACAGATAGCTTGATAAATGAAATTCACACTTAATTTCTTGAGCAAGTCTCTATAATTTACATGTTTTATTTTTTGATGTACATGCAGTATAAATAAATGAAATTCACACTTAATCTCTTAGAATAAGTCTCTGTAATTTACATTTTTATATGCCTGTCATAAGACGGGACATATGATGTTATATGGTGCTGTCTGTGCGTCCATCCGTCCGGGGTCATGTTGTCCGGACTTTTTTCTGTAACAGATGCATGTACAACTTTGAAATTTGGTCACAATATCTCCCTCAAGAACTGTTAGAGTATGCAGATATTGCCCCAATATTTGACCAAAGGCTTCCTCTCAGAGGAATACAAGTTCAGTTTGCATTTCAGCTGGATTGGTCCATCCTTGGCCAACTTTTGGACAAGAAATAGGTCAGACAATTTTCCGGACTTTTTTTCATTACGGATGCAGATATTGCCCTGATATTTAGTCAAAGGCTCACTGTCCGACTGGCGTATACTGTACCGTTTGCGGCACTCTTGTTATTTTTTGATGTGCATAAAGTACAATGTTTTATGGAGTTCGAACTACACTTGTATATGATCAAACTTATGTGCTGTATAAATGATTAGTTTTCTGTTTCCAGGCCGGACTATGGAGTTGCCGCATTAAGTACCGTGCTGGACATAATTAAGGTGTTACAGTTCGCTGTCACTGAGGGGAAGGTCGCGGTCCACTGTCATGCAGGACTGGGTAAGTTCAAGGTCGTGGTCCACTGTCACGCAGGGTTAAGTAAGTTCAAGGTCGCTGTTCACTGTCGCGCAGGACTGGGTAAGTTCAAGGTTGCAGTCCACTGTCATGTAGTGCTGTGTGAGTTCAAGGTCACACTCCACTGTCATGCAGGGCTTGGTACTAAGTTTGTTGTGTTGGAGGGGAAGGTCGCGGTCCACTGTCACGTAGGGCTTGGTAAGTTCAAGGTTGGGGTCCACTCTCTGGCATTAATTCTGATTATGTCTTTTCTTTGCCGCATGCCATCTATAGTGTCAGTTCTGTTAATAACTGTTAGTTTTGCTATTGGTGATCATTTGTTTTCCAACAGAGACTGTTGATTTTGCAGTTTGTCTGTTTAAGCTAGTCTGTTATGTATAGCAATATTATATGTTTTTGAAAATCAGTTATTCATTTCGGATTAACATCATTTTGACCCCTTTCACCTCCCTTAGAACCTTGTCACTTATGAAGTTGTACACACCAAGTGACAGCAAATATCAAAGACAAATTAGCTAGGTAACAGGGCTTTAAACTAACTTTTTATATCACCAGTCCAGCAGGACTGATAGGGTATAATTTCGACCAGTCCGCAGAAAAATTTACTAGTCCACCTGAGTTTTTCAGAAATAATCAAACAATATATTTTACTTTCATGTTATTAAAATGAAATAACAGAATTTAACTTGATATGCTTCGGACAATACTGTAACACTTATGTGAAATTTTTGTTTACTAATCTGGTTCATCTGATATCTACAGAGGAATGCAAAATGTGTGTTTAAAGATTCCATAAGTATTTTCCAAAATGACATTTTAGGAAATTGACCAGTCCCATCGGACTGACTAAAACAAATGTATGTCAGTCTGCCAGACCTTTAACCAGTCATGGACGGACAGGTATATGTTAATTTCGAGCCCTGGGTAAAAATTGTAATGTGTATGTAAAAGAAGATTTAGGCTTCCTTGAACGCTTCCATATTTGATTGATTGATTGTATATTGTTTAACATCCCTCTCAAGAATATTTCATTCGTATGGAGATGTCCTTCCATATTTGTCTATATTATTACAACAGAGAACCTTGGAATTCTGTTCTCATTCATGGTCTATTGAATAAAATGATGAATAAGCGTCACTGAGAAACGAGAATATGCATACATTACATGTACTATATACCAGTATACAGAACTAATGGTAACATGTACTGTGTATACTCAAGCCTGGGCTTTCTTTTCAGGAAGGACCGGTGTCATCATCGCCTGTTATCTGGTCTACACAAACAGAATGACGGGATCGGAGGCCATTCATTACGTGAGATCCCAGAGGTAATACACATCAACTGCTAGGGTCACTGCCATGGAAATATGTCCGTATTTGGTTTTATTTACATTTAATAGTGATGTGCGATTGTCAAAATGTATACTTTATGAAAAATGATTCTGTTGAAGCAAGGACGAATTCAATTCTACGAGTAAAACATCCCAGAATGTACAATTCTATGAGTAACAGACTCCAGATTATACAATTCTACAATAACAGATCCCAGATTGTATAATTCTACATTAACAGGCCCCAGATTGTACAATTCTACATTAACAGGCTCCAGATTATACAATTCTACAATAACAGATCCAAGATTGTACAATTCTACAATAACAGATCCCATATTATACAATTCTACAATAACAGATCCCAGATTATACAATTCTACAATAACCGATCCCCATACCTGTGACAGAACTGTCATGCCACAACTGGAGATTTGAAAATTTTCAGCTGGAGTTTTGGTCTGATAACTGGAGATTTTTTATCGACATTTTTTTACCGTTTTTGTGTGTTCATTGGCTAATGAAATCATGCTACTAGTAGTTTTTTTTTTTGTGTTACAAGTGTCTGAGTTCATAATCATCAGATCCTTTTTGTGTTGAGAACATTGATAAATCCTTTTTTGTGTTAAGAACATTGATAATTCTTAAGTCAATACCTTAAAAACCACAATTAAATGAAAAAAACTTGTTATATTTATATATTTATTACAGAGATAACAAGTTATAACAATTATCACACTAAACTATTTGTATAATCAATACATTACCAATTGGCTACGAAGTCTTCCAGAATGCTTAATTCAGAATTACAAGCAAAGTAGAATAAGCTGAACTGATTTATAATAAAAACAGGAGGGTTGTTCTGAATGAACAAGTGAAACACAGGGGAAATTTTGCTATTCTATTCCTAGTTAGAATTAAAAGGGTAATATGAAACTAGAAAACTGGAATGAAATTTAGTTAGGGTACCAAACAATAACAAATGTTCACTTTCGGTAAGTGCAACACACATGGTAAACCAGATGGAATGATTTTATAAAACAAGTTGCAAAGTAACAACAGAAAATGCAAGTCAGCTGATCGAAAATTCAAAGTATAGATCTAAATATATTAAACTTTAATGAATATCCCGGGATAAAAAAAAAATTGAAAAAGAATGGACGGGTAAATATACCATCAATATACCTGAGGTGAAATAAACAACAAATACTTATGAAATAAATGGAATTAAACACGAAATTGTGAGGTTTGTTTTGACCGGAAACACTTTCAGTTACACAAATATCGCGAAGCTCGAGCTCGATCGGAAATACGTAATTCAAAAGACGACTTTCGATTGTCTCGGGGTTTTTCCTTATCAATATCGAAAAATAGCGCTCAGAAAATTTTTGTTGTTGAAAATTTGAAATGACGGAAGATTTTACATTTTAACGGAAGGAACGGAAGGGGGGCTCAAATTCGGGAGATTTTGTCTTCCGACGGAAGAATCACAGGTCTGGATCCCAGATTATACAATTCTACAATAACAGATCCCAGATTATACAATTCTGCAATAACAGATCTCAGATTGTACAATTCTACAATAACAGATCTCAGATTGTACAATTCTACAGTAACAGGCCCCAGATTGTACAATTCTACAGTAACAGGCCCCAGATCGTACCATTCTACAAGTAACAGATCTCAGATGATACAACTTTACAAGTAACAGACTGTACAATTCTAAAAGTAGCAGATCTCAGATTGTACAATTCTACAAGTAACAGATCCCAGATTATACAATTCTACAAGTAGCAGATCTCAGATTATACAATTCTACAATAACAGATACCAGATTGTACAATTCTATAAGTAACAGATCTCAGATTATACAATTCTACAATAACAGATCTCAGATTATACAATTCTACAATAACAGCTCAGATTATACAATTCTACAATAACAGATCCCAGATTGTACAATTCTACAATAACAGATCCCAGATTGTACAATTCTACAAGTAACAGATCTCAGATTATACAATTCTACAATAACAGATCTCAGATTATACAATTCTACAATAACAGATCTCAGATTGTACCATATTCTATAAGTAACAGATTATACAATTCTAAAATTGACAGATCTCAGATTTTACAATTCTAAAGTAGCAGATCTCAGATTTTACAATTCTATAGTAACAAATCCCAGATTATACAATTCTGCAAGTAGCAGATCCCAGATTGTACAATTCTACAAGTAGCAGATCCCAGATTGTACAATTCTACAAGTAAGAAATCCCAGACTGATAATGATCGTGATTTGAAGGTTATTTTAACATCTTTTCATGTTGTTGTATCATCTAGAAATGGAGCTATCCAGACCCGGGGGCAGATGGAATGTGTACAGGAATTTGAGCAGTACCTTAAGCCCTTCAGGGTGGTGTTTGCCTCTAGGTAAATATTGTGAGCAGTACCTTATGCCCTTCAGGGGGGTCTTT
Organism: Ostrea edulis; assembly: GCF_947568905.1. Classification (NCBI taxonomy): domain Eukaryota; kingdom Metazoa; phylum Mollusca; class Bivalvia; order Ostreida; family Ostreidae; genus Ostrea; species Ostrea edulis. Next base: position 82,967,452 of record NC_079170.1, read on the forward strand.
AACTCCATGTAATGTACAGTTCAGCCATGGATATCTGTAATAATGAATACTGAGTAAATACCATATTCTGTGCTTTGGATTCCATATTTTGTGCTTTGTATTCAATGATTTGTGCTTTGTATTCAATAATTTGTGCTCTGGATTCTATAATTTTGTGCTTTTGATTCTATAATCTGTGCTCTGGCGTCTAAATTGTGTGCTTTGGATTCTATGATTTAATGTACAGTGGAACCCCGTTATTACGTTCCCCCTTTATTATGTTAGTCCCCATATTACGTTGGAATTTCAAAGCACAAAACCATTTCTTAACAAACCTATATAAAATAGACCTCGTTATTATGTTGTCCTAAAATGCTGGGACTCGGTATTACGTTGTAAAAATTCCGACAAAAATGTAATAAACCCCTAATTATTCAATAGTGATTCTCAAAATAATAAGCCATTCACACATTGACTGCCTGAGGCAGTCACCACGTAAATTTCCTGGTCTGTTTGGGGATTAGAGACGCTTGACTGATCACGCTTCGATAGATCTAGCGACATCAATACAGGTGAATACCCCGTATAGAAGCCAGTGATAAACAATTAAATAATGTTTATTTAGAAATTGTACTCTATGAAATTTACTTCATTTTTCATATTTTGATAATCAAAGAAATAATTTCTCAACCACCTGCATGTTCAGCATAGTGTGATTACCTTCGCTATTAAAACTCTATTCACGGAAAGCTTTGGTACCAAACAAGAAAGACAAGATTTATCGTAGCAATGTTACAACCGCTTGGGTAACTGCTTGGACATAGGTGACTAAAGGTGTGCAATTAAAAAAATTGTTCATTGTTTGAACCGGACCGAGTTATTGAGAGAAATTTACATGAACGCATTGTTTTAAAGTTGAACAAAATGGCGGTCCAAACGAATGCAGAAAAAGCAATGTTTATCAAAACATCCAGGCTTATGTATCCTACACCGAAATAAAGAAAAGGGATAAGAACATGAAGAATTACGGACATTAAAGATAAGATGTAAATAAAACAAAGTATCATAGTCTTTTAAACAAAGAAACAGTAAAGATATATTCACACACCCCTTCATGGACGATATACAATTTCCAAATGATAATTTTAACGGATTTCACTGGGAACCTTTATTACGTTGCCCCCGGTATTACGTTATTTTATCGTGACAAAATGGAAAACGTAATAACGGGGTTCCACTGTACTTTGGATTCATCAATATTTTTCACCTGATGTGGATTGTCTTGGCTTTTCTTTTCTATTTTAAATCATATCCATCATTTCATTTCTATCTTTACTCCCAACTCTTAAAGATTGAAACTGAGGAAGAAAGAAGCATTTCATGGGTATGCTAGTTCAAAATCTTCTCCTTTTCAATGTTTAGAGTTAACAGTTTACTGTTAATGGTTTAGTGTTTTAAGATTTTCTCCTTTTAATGTTTAGAGTTTAGTGTTTGATTTTCTTTCAATGTTTACAGTTTAGTGTTTATTGTTTAATTTTCGCCTTTCAGTGTTATCAGGTTTGTGTTAATTAGCATTTAATCTTCTCCTTTCAGTATTTACAGTTTAGTGTTTACACTTTAGTGTTTACACTTTAGTGTTAATTGTTTAGTGTTTAATCTTCTCTTTTAAAATGTATTAGTGTAGTGTTTAAGATTTTCTCCTTTTCAATGTTTAGTGTTTCATTTTCTTTAATGTTTACAGTTTAGTGTTGACAGTTTAGTGTTTAGTGTTTAATCTTCTCTTTTCATTGTTTACAGTGTAGTGCTTACAGTTTAGTGTTATAAGAATTTCTCCTTTCAATATTTACAGTGTAGTGCTTACAGTTTAGTGTTCTAAGTATTTACTAATGTTTCTTGTCATAACTTATTATTTTTTTGAAAGAGTTAAATTGATTTAAAATTGATTGATATTATTTGGAATAAATATTTGATTTAGAGTATATGCTACTCTGCATTTGATTTGCCGAGAGTTTTAACTGAAGTCTGTTAATGATTTGCTAATTATGATATTCAGCAGCCAGTCTTGCTTTTCTCTGATACTACACGTGTCTAAAATTCACATTGTGTTAGGAGTGACATACGTACCGTAAAACATTGTTATTGTGATGTTAAACCTCTAGGTTCAGTAAAAATAATTCATTGTATCCAAACTTCAACATACAGTAAAACATGTTTATATATTGTCAACCTCTAGGTCCAGCAAAAATAATTCATTGTATCCAAACTTCATTATACAGTAAAACATGTTTATATATTGTCAACCTCTAGGTCCAGCAAAAATAATTCACTGTATCCAAACTTCATTATACAGTAAAACATGATTATAGTGAGGAGAAGGCTTACATAGGCGCTTCCTGCTGCCTAATCCTTATTATGTTATTCATGATAAAATACTGTTAAAAAACCATGGTTATAGTCAACTTCTATCGCTAGCAAAAACAGTTCATTGTAACCAAACTTCATTATATCCAAAAAAGTCATTATTTTCCTTTTATTGGGGAATAAATATAACTTAGCAATAAGCGTGAATTTGTTATAAGATTTCAGCTTCTGTTATAAGTGTGTTTTACTGTATGGTGAATTTGTTATAAGATTTCAGCTTCTGTTATAAGTGTGTTTTACTGTATGGTGAATTTGTTATAAGATTTCAGCTTCTGTTATAAGTGTGTTTTACTGTATGGTGAATTTGTTATAAGATTTCAGCTTCTGTTATAAGTGTGTTTTACTGTTTGGTGAATTTGATGTGTATATTGTGCACTATAAGTAACTGTTGAGAAATCCTTCACTGCTTCAGGGCCCCAGGCTCCCACGAGTTCACACTACAGCAGTACCTAAATCGTCAGAAACACGTACTTCATGGATACGAAGCGAGGAAACTTAAGCATGTGCCAAAGGTGAGACAGGTGTAACTATAATTCAGGTAAATTGTAGGTTAATAGTGTACAACTCGGGTGAATCGTAGGTTAATAGTGTACAGCTCAAGTGAATTGTAGGTTAATAGTGTACAGCTCAGGTCATTCAGGTGAATCGTAGGTTAATAGTGTACAGCTCAGAGAGTAAGATTAAGAGAATACTTCATTAGGGCGAGAGTGGGATGGGGAAATTCCACCAGGGGCACAAGATTCACAATCTGGTACGAGGCTTTAAAGTGCTGAGTCCTAGACAGAGAAACTTGTTCCAGAAGTGGAATTCCCCTATCCCACACAAATACATGGAGATAATGATTTTTTTTCACATTTTATTTACAGTTTAGTGTATCAATTCAGGAGGTTTGAGAAGATTTAAAATCATCATTTGAAATTACTATTAGAGAGCATACCAGAAAATGGTTTAAATACTTTATGTGTTGTAGCGGTCAGCTGGGTTCGATCACCAGTGTTCAGATAGCCCAGTTGGTAGAGCACCTGTCTAGACTTTCAGGGGGCCCAGGTTCACCTGTCTAGAGATTCAGGGGGCCCAGGTTCACCTGTTTAGAGATTCAGGGGGCCCAGGTTCACCTGTCTAGAGATTCAGGGGGCCCGGGTTCACCTGTCTAGAGATTCAGGGGGCCCGGGTTCAAATCCCGGTCTAGTCCATTGTATTTTCTCCCTTCCTGTTACAGTGTAAACTATAAAAAAAAAAACCAAGGCTGTCCCTCTAAAAGCTTTATCAAATGAAATTCGAAGAATCCATTGCAAAAATATTTATGTCTGCATGTAACGTGAATCATAGAAAATACATGACATCATAATCTGTGACATTGTAGCTGTGTAAGACAAAAAATATCTCACATGGGTAAAGTCGGTCTCACACTGGTGATAATGCGAGAAAGAAAAATCTCACATGGCTGTCTCACATGGGTAAAGTCAGTCTCACACTGGTGATAATGTAAAACTATAAGAGACTCCCTTATAAGTAGCCATGGAATATAAGGAAATTCCACCCGAAGGTTGCTAAATCCCGAGAAATTCTATGACCTTAAATTTGGCAACTATAATGCTGGAGTGAATGCAGATATAAGAGTTATTCCTCTTTGAATGAAAAACCTAGATATTTTGAACAGCTGTTATTTACATGCCTACACACACACAAAATGAAAATAGTACTTGTAATTTTGCTATTATGTTTATTATAATATCTTTAAACCTTTGGCTACAATCTTCAACATGAATAGTTTTAACCCTAGTATAGAAAGCTGACAAATAATACTGGTATATAAATGAGTCCTGTCCACAATTTTGTAGTGTAAGTAAACATTAAACGATGTGTGCTATCATTTGGCCTCAGTGATTTTTTAAGGCCCATTTTGGGTCCGAATTTCGGCTTTTTCCCCTCATAAAAATTGCCAATGTTTTCCCAATTTAGCTTGCATTTTTCCCAATAATAGAATTATGAAAGGAAAACATATTTGAAAAAAATAAATATTCGATGTAAATTACATACATAAGACTTAACAAAGAGTTATGGGAATGATGATTTGGATAGAATAGTTGAACATTTTAGAAGGTTAAAGAAAATTAGATGTGTAAAATACCGGTAAAGACAATATAATGTTTGATATGATTTTAAAACTTATTTACGACAAAATTGATTTTTTCCAATTTGACTGAAATGTCAACAATTTTTCCCAATTTGAAAGCCACAGGACCCTTGTAAAAAATGTAGAAAAATCACTGGGCCTACATCTAGCAAAGAAACAGAAGAGAATCGAGTTATTTCTAGTATTGAAGGAGCAAGATAATTATTGCTAGATAAATATGAAATCAGCAAGCATTGCATGAGTAAGAAATCAAGCATGGAAGCATGGTATTTATGAAAATCAGCACTGGCATTCAAGCTGTAAAAGAAATAGGTCCTTGTGCTAAGAAAGTGAATATTGTAGGAATTTCTAGTGAGACCTACCTTTAAAATGAAACTGAGGTCCCATGTCCAGGTGGGCAGATAGGTACAATGAACGACCCTCCCTGTCTATAATGTCCATTGGTGGTGTTCTGCACGAGTAAATTGAAATTTCAAGATCTGTATATGAATGGTAGCTGCGATGTACTTATTGCTATGTGGATTTATAAGTTCCTGTTTCCTACACTTAACCCTCTTGACATCAAGATGTGAGTGAAGTATTCTTACTGAAACATTAAACACCAAACAGTCAATCAACACTTTCGTACTTAAAGTGCAAGCGTGATAGAGTGGTGAAATAGCGGTGTTATCAATGAATTGAACTTCTATGAATTAAAATGCACCAAGTGACACTATCTTAATTTATTTTCTATGTTGTTTGTATAAAGTTATTTCATTGTAAGAGTCCTCCGTGTGTGGTTTTATTTTGCAGGTGATATACGTGGTGTGCGAGAAGTTACTACAACTGGCAAGCCTTGGACAGTCTCTCAGCAAGTTTGGTTCTAGCAGTCGACGTTCTACCCAGAGCAGTATGGTGTCCGCGGGGCTCGAAGATTTCATGACAGTGTCAAACAGGCGAAGTGAGTCCGATGTTTCTCTCAAAACCTCAGCACAGAATGGCAAGGAACATTCCCAGAGGCTGAACTTTAGTGTGAGTGTCCCAGAGGTCAAAACCAAAGACTCCATCCCTCGGAATGATTCACAGAAGTCACTTCAGACCCAGAAATCCTCGCGACCACCACTAATGAAAAACTCGAGCGTGAGCTTGGAAGATCTTAGCGATGAGAAGTTAAAATCTGTTCTGAAAATCAGTGAGAATGATGACTCGGATTCATCTCGTGAGCCGTCAATCTCATCGAGACAGAACAGCGAGATTGCAGACACAACCTCCACGGATGAGTTGCTGGGTGCCACCAATGTGGTACTATCTGTTAAGCAGGTGGTGGATGCCTTGTCAACATCGGATATATCCGAGGAACAGTTCAGTCAGGCGGAAAAACTAGAGGTACTGTCATACTAACAGGGTCATGGTCACGTGATGCTTGTAAATCCACAAAGGAGGAATAAGTTATTTTAAATGTGTACATACATGTATTAGAGATAGAAATATTCCAAAACTATATTATTTAAAGATTAAGTGGTACACGTACCTGCATTATACAGTGCATTGAAGACATATGGCTCGTGATTAGGAACTGGGCAGGTATAATTATTGTACATTTGGTTGATGAGAAGAATTTATCTTCAGTTTCTCTGGCAGCTCTGCTTTAGACTGAAAGCTACCACAATATCAATTTTATCAACATATTTAAGGTGGCTCACTACACCCAGAAATAGTTTCTCAAATCAGTACGAATTGATTTAATCATAAAAGATACATGTATGATGATACATGATATGACTGTATATATGCCAAAAAGGCAGAAAATATGCAAATTTGGATTAAAAACATGATTTTCAAAAAAAAATTATTTCAACTCATATGAGCAAAAGACTGGCGGATTTGAACTCCAGATCTGCGGTTCACAAGGGAATGCTTTAACCACTGAACTACGATGATATGCAAACAAATCGATCGATACAGATGATTTCACAAAACATTTAAATTGCTTTCTTGTGTCGTAGTGTCGTAATGTGTATAACCTTCAGTGTAGTGAGCTACCTTAAAAGGGAAATATTCTATTTTATCTTTCAACCTTCAAATATACATATGAAATCCAAAGTGTATAGTAATGGTATTTTATAATTAGATTATTATTTTATGCATAATCTTTCACAAACAATGAAGTGTTTATAAACATTTTTTATGCTTTATAGTGGGTGATTTAGAATACGTTGTAAATGTGTGAAAAAAATAATATTCAGTAATTGATTTTAATGGTCATGTGAAAAAGAAAGACAATTCATTCTACAATTAAGATATATGTTTGGTCTAGGAAAATAAGCTTGGATTATTCTGGTCTGCTGACTAATTTCTGAGAATTGTATGTATTTTACCAAAGTGAATTTTTATGTTTTTCGGGAAGAATGTGAACATGAAAAGTTTTTGTTGTTTAAAGATGATGTTGAATGACAGTGAAGATGCCTGGAATGACCTTGTCCTTGAGAATGACCCGGTTGTCCTGGCACAAGTCATGTGGGATTGGCTGGACCACCTTAAGGTCAGAAATAAAACCTCATTCTGATCATAGGCATGTACTTTATAAGTATATAGAGGGTGAATTACTATGCATTTATGTGTACTGTTTTGGTGTTTGATTTACATCTAAATAATGATGAACATAATGAATATATATATCAGTTGCTTTGTGTTGTATTTTGTAGGAAAATATTTACTGAGAAATAAATTTCATTTTTGAAAATACATGAGGGTATGTACTCCAATGTTTCTCACTGACATATTACTTTTCATGAAACGCTATTAATGCACTTCATGAAGCATGCTGGTTTGAGGCGTTGCAGTTCATCCGTTTCATGAAAAGTATGTGGGCATTGCAGCTTATACCCTCGTGTATTTTCAAAATGGAAATTCATTTTTTATATTTATGCTGTACTTTGATTTCTGTTGGAATCCCCAGCCATTTGATAGACACACTACGCTCTATATTTATCAACGTTCACTGTTCACATTGATAGACACACTACGCTCTATATTTATCAACGTTCACTGATCACATTGATAGACACACTACGCTCTATATTTATCAACGTTCACTGTTCACATTGATAGACACACTACGCTCTATATTTATCAACGTTCACTGTTCACATTGATAGACACACTACGCTCTATATTTATCAACGTTCACTGTTCACATTGATAGACACACTACGCTCTATATTTATCAACGTTCACTGTTCACATTGATAGACACACTACGCTCTATATTTATCAACGTTCACTGTTCACATTGATAGACACACTACGCTCTATATTTATCAACGTTCACTGTTCACATTGATAGACACACTACGCTCTATATTTATCAACGTTCACTGTTCACATTGATAGACACACTACGCTCTATATTTATCAACGTTCATTGTTCACAACTGCAACGCATTCATGAAGAAATGGCTGCCATTACAAGTTGTAAAAATATCAAAAGCAGAAACATTGGAAATGTAAATATTTGGTATTGCAGAATTTTTGCCCATGTACAAATGTATAAGGGATATCTTAAAATAGTCAACCATAACCCCCCCCCCCCCCCCCCCAAAAAAAAAAACAAGCTCTTTTTGTTTCTTCATCCACAAAAAAAATTATGCTATGGAAATTCTTAATTTTGCAGTATCTAGTCAAGGCATTGGGAAATAAATCTCAAGATATTGAGATACCTCTCAAAACAAGTGAACTCTCACTTTGAAACCTAAATTTTGTTTTGACAGGTGCCGGCCCTAAGATTACAAGATCTAACGCTGATGTCCCAGTTCTCGGATGACCCAGATACAGGTCTGCAAAAACTAGAGAAAGTAAGTCAAAATGAATACTTCGAGACAGAGGAGGGTAGTGAAATGCGTTACTAACGATCTGGACTGTGTTGGATGTAGTTAACTCACCTGAACCAAAGGGTCCAGTGTCAGAGCGTTTCTGATCCAAATTTGTCTGTTGTGTGTAGATGTTGTTGTCATAAACTTTTCATAATTCATCTTCTCCTCCAGAACTACTGGGGCAATTTTAATGAAACTTGGCATAGAGTATCCTTGAGTGAAGGGGATTCAAATTTCTTCAAATGAAGTGCCACCCCCTTCCAAGGGGAGTTAACAAGGAAAGAAAAAAATAGGGTGGGGTCATTTAGAAATCTTCTCCAGAACTACTTAACCACTTAAAGATTCTTTGTCCAAATCTGTCTCCTAATGGTAGGGTGGGGCCACAATAGGGGATTAAAGTTGTAGATGGGGTTATATAATAAAAAAAATTAGAATTATCATCTTCTCAAGAACAGGAGGGCCACGATTAGTCTAATTGATATGCAATACATAATTATAGGGGAAAATCTTTTCCAGAACAGCCAGGCTATGTTAGTCATATTTATGATGAAGCATCCACATTTATATAGATTTAAGTTTGACTAAATCATGACCCCATGCGAGTAGAGTGGGGGTCTTAAGAAGGGGTGAAAGTTTTCAAGAGAAAAAAAGAGGAAAGAAAATCTTTTTTTAAATATCTTCTTCTGAAGAACATTAGAGTCAAGGTGTCTTAGGTTAGCATTGTGGCCTATGAGCCACTTGTTTCTTTTATGATGGAGGAATTCTGATTTTTACAGGGCACACGATATACTCTGGAATATTTCCTCAAGATAATAGAGAAACTTAAACCAATGGATAAAAGCACAGAAAACCGATTACTGGAGAAACTGTTGTCGTACCTAACACACCAGTGGGTCACAATGTCCGACTCATCCATGTCCAGTACCACAGACAGCTGGTCGATGTCCACACGAAGCAGCGAGGGCATCGGCGATGACCATCACTGGGGGACGATGAAATTCGGCATGTCTGTCAAACTCTGCGCATTTATCCGAAACATACAGCAAAATTTGAAAAGCAACTCCAAGAGCTGACGTTAGTGGTCACTAGCTTATTCTATCTTCAGTAGGTTGAAAGTTTTTGTTGTTAAAAAAATGGGTTCACAGCAATGTTTGTTATCTGTTCCTTGAACATGCAGATTTTCATGACTATAGAGCCATTTAGCGGCATGTATGTATGATCAACAGTCAGATCTGAATTATTTTTTTTTCCACTGGGATTTTGTGAATTGTGTGATATCATAGAAAGTTGTTTGTTTGCATTTACATGTAGCATGTAATCATTTCATTTTGAGGAGATTTTATTTCTTTACTATATGACACGATGTATTTTTATATAGTACATGTAATCTCGATGCATGTGATGGTGCATTAAGGAGTATTTTTGATATCTCGATTCTGTCTCGGATTTTACCTGTAAGGTGAACAAGGATCGCTCCACAATTTCTGTTTCAGTCACAGTCTGTGTTTTGGTGAATTTCCTGAATTAATGATTTTTAAATCTGTACTGAGGGCTCTGGACAGTAGGAAATATGTTTGTAGTGTTTGAGGTAAATCTTAAATTACTATAAGGTGTCTTTTACATAAAATGGTGCAAAATTGTTGTTGGAAAAGATGAGAAGTTGGATTTGAGGAGTAATAACACACCAGAGAAATCTGATATGGATGAAAAGTGAAGGATATGTACAAAAATATTATCAAATTGAAAACTTTCAAATTTACTTTATTTAGTCAAAAAATGCAATTTTAGTAGAAAGTAATCTGATAAGATTAAACCTTTGTGGACTTGAACCCACGATCTATAGATCAGCAATTGACACTCTAATCAACTGAGGTACCCAGCAAGGAAATCAAATTTAAAAGAAATATACAAATGTTACTGATATTTATGCATGTACTTTCATTCATATTTTTAAAGGAAGTCGGCCATTATGATGATTTAGTATGTACCTCCTTAACATTGATTGTATAATCATAGTGTAAAGGGACCAGATAAAATTTTGTTGATGTTTTTAAAAGCATTAACAATGGAACTGTATCGATATTATGTGAAGACTAATCATCAGAGATCTTTTGGTGTAGCATAAAATGCTACAGTGACGAATTTACTACATGTATTGACGAAAGTAATGCAAATTCATTCCTGCTTTGCGTGTGTGCGAGGTTGTAGCTATTTAAACACGAAGTTCAAAAGGACAAAAAAAAAATCAGTTCTATTTTGAAAACAACCATTTTGCTCTTTCCATTTGTGTCTTCCAAGAATTTTCATAAAAATGTCGTAAATTGTCGGCTTCAATATGAACGGTCCACCATTTTGAAGAAATAAAACAGATCACTAACACATCATAAGGACGCAGTGTTGAATTTATTTGGTTGACTGGGTGATCAACATCGGAACGGTCAAAACCATTCAACCAAATAAATTCAACACTGCATTCTCATGATGTGTTGGTGATCTTTTTATTTCTTCAAGTTTATACTTTTGGATGCAGACCCTGTTTAAGACTTCATGGTATCCACTGATGAGAGATTTCCGCAATTTAAACCTGAAAGTCTTGGTCTCCAGATTGTTTACTTTGTTAGTCTACCATTTTGACAAAATTGTGTTTTGAAATGAATGCCATGTTCAAAATATTTCAACAAACTGTGACACTTTTTCCCCTCGTTTCTCTGTTTTTAATGTTTCTTCCTGCTGGCTGACTGGTTTTTCAAATTCTGCTTGACGCAAAACAGAAAGTTACAACAATAAAATCGCCAACTGAGTTAATTGTAAACAGAAAGTTTTAACGTTAAAATTACCAATGAAGTAAATCTTAAAACAGAAAGTTACAAATTGATTTAATCGCAAACAGAATGCTACAAGATTAAAGTCACCAATTGAGTTGATCGCAAACAAAAAGTTATAAGAATTCAGTTAATCGCAAACAGAAAGTTACAACATTGAAATAAACAATTGAGTTAAGTGGATTTTTTTTTAAAACTTCAATGAAAATTAAAACGTATTTAGAAAATCACTCACAAATTACTTTGAATACTCATATTAAAATCTTGATGTGTCGGAAGAAATGGCTATACAAGGCACTGGCACTAGTGTAATAGATGTGAATCAGATCGTTCAATCTAGTGCTGTAAGAATTTGTGGCACATGGAAAGAAAGATAACCCTACATTGCATGAATTAACCCACTATCATGTACATGTATATACAGGGGTCGAAATTAACTTTTTCTACCACAGGCTAATTTTAGCCTGTGGGTAAAAAAATCCACAGGCTAAAATGAAAACCTACAAACTAAAACAAAAATAATGAAGCAGTGCTCTTTTTTCATATGTTTTTTAAATCAATGATTTCCCCATCATTACTGAGCCTAGTGGGTCAACAGGCATCGTTTGGACAAGACACTAAGTTACGTAAGTCATATGGTGCAATGTTTAGGTCTCTTGATTACCGAACCTCTAATTCACAACCTATTTACCGCAGGTCTAGATCATCATGCCACATCAGGGTTGTCACTAGTGATTTTTCAAAGCGAATCCCGGACTCGTGGTTTTATAAGCAGCACGATCATGAGCCCCATGAACTTTTTTGATAATCGTCTACGCGGTGAGCAGTGCACTCATGTCATCACTACAACCCGACCTCAATATGACAATAAATTAATTTAGATAGGACATTCTCATGATTCTGATAAAAATAACTACCGGAAGACTTGGTAAAACACAGACTCCGATTGTTTTTAAAGATAAATGAAAAACAAAAACCTCATACTTGGAATTCAATTTAATCACCCCTATAGATGAACAGGACTCATGGCACATGTCTATATTTTTCATCATAATGCGATGCACGATGTCCGACCTCTAAAGCATTTGTTTGACTCCGATTTTCTTTAAAAAATCATAAAAGAAAAATCCGGATATAAACGGTTGTTGAAATCGGTCGTTCATGTAAGCGTTTGTATGATTCAGAGTGCAAGTTTAAGAAAAAGTGAATAGTGCATCACCGTATAAACGGATACGATATGATCATAGTTTGTAAATCACCACTCGCTAAGATTTTCGAGTGTCCACTATTTTTACTCGCTATTTTTCAAATTTACTCGCATTTTGCGAGTATTTCTCGCTAAATTCGAGCCCTGATATATTCATGGTGCATGGAATCTCATATTCTGTACAGCAATTGAAATATTTTCTAATATGCATATTGAATAGTTATGTTTTTAGTTTTGAAGCAAACATTGATATTGTACAGATGTTCTGTATTTTTTGCCATTCAAGTGAGAAATTCGCTCTGGAATGTAAAACATATTGATAAAAGGTTGTGGATTGTATCATAATGAAAGTAAAGGGTTACTGATTTTATCATTTTGAAAGTAAAGAGCTTCGGATTGTATCATGAAAGTAGAGAGCTTCGGATTATATCATTGTGAAAGTAGAGAGCTTCAGATTGTATCATTGTGAAAGTAAAGAGCTTCAGATTGTATCATTGTGAAAGTAGAGAGCTTCAGATTGTATCATTGTGAAAGTAATGGGCTTTGGATTGTATCATTAAGAAAGTAAAGGGTTGCAGATTCTGTTATTATGAAAACATTTTTACTCTAGATCTGGATCATATGAGAGATTTTTCAATGTTTGTATATTTTAAAATATGTCCGTGTGACGTGTCGCAGTTCATACCCTCATGAAGCTTACATTTACTGTATTTACATTGTACTTTTATTTCTCTTGGTATTCCCAGCTGTAAAAATAGACATGCTATATTTATCTGTATTCATAAGTGCATTGTTTACAGCTGCAATACATGAGGGAATGGCCATCATTACAGCTTGTATATATACTGCACTCAAATGAAATCTCTCAAAACAATGAAAAATTTGACAGGGAGATCAGAAAGAAGTGTGTAATCCATTCCTTATTTCCTAAATTTTGAATTCAGTTAACATGATGGCTAGATGTAAAGTCTAAAGGTTAACTATTTTGTCATGTTTATTATTGGTTCTGTCGGAAGTATGCATTTTGTACATTTAATTTAATTCTGGTCCGTCCAATCCTATTGACTCTGTTTTTCAGTTTGTTTTTTATAATATCTCTGTTATTATTGAAAATCAAAATAAAGTGGTATTTTGAGATTATTTTTTGTTTTGTTTCATGAGCGTGTTGTGAGAAAATATTTTCGATGCGCAGTGTATCTATATGACTATGTCGACCTTTATTTGTGTGTAATTTATTGGACATATAGCTATCAGGGGTGTGATTTTTCCTCTTTTCAGAGGAAATCCTCTGATTTGCTCAATTTTCAAAAAAAATGAAACACTCGATCTGGCTTTTATCTAAAGTGGCAGAAAATGATATTTTTCCAGGTAGGGTGAGGTGTGTTCCTCCCTTTTTGACCAGTTTTCCTCTGATTTCTGAGGAATTCAGTCACATCCCTGAGCTATGGATGGTACCTATGATAGGTATAATGTCAAAGGGACTGATTCATGTTATCACCTGAGCCGAAGGCTCAAGTGAGCTTTTCTGGTCAAAACTTTCCATTGTCGTTGCCGTAAACTTTTAATATTTTCCTCTTATTCTCCAGAACCACTTGGCCAATTTCAACCAAACTTTGCACAAAATATCATTTGGTGAAGGGCATACAAGGTTGTACAAATGAAGGGCAATACCCCCTTCATAGGGAAGATTATCACAAAAATGCAAAAATAGGATGGGGGGTCATTTAAAAATCTTCTCAAGAACCACTGGGCCAGAAAAGCTGACATTTACATGAAAGCTTTCCGACATGGTGGAGATTCAAGTTTGTTAAAACCATTACTCTTGGGGGGGGGGGGGGGGGGGGGGGGGGGTATTTAAAGGATAATCTTTAGAAATCTTCTTAAGAACCACTGGGCCAAAGGAGTGGAGTTTTACCTGAAATCTTCCTGATGTGGAGTAGATTCAAACTTGTTCAGATTATGGTCCCCGGGGTAGGATGGGACCACAATGGGGGGATCAAACTTTTACATGCAGATGGATAGGAAAATCTTCTTTTCCAGAACCATTGAATCAATTTCAACCAATCTTGATACAAATCATCCTTAGGTGAAGGGGATTAAAGTTTGTTGAAACAAAGGGCCATGCCCCCTTTAAAGGGGAGATAATCACCAAAATCAGGGTGTCAGGTCCCTATTTATTCCTATATTTTCCTATAAACTTGAAGGTTCCTATATTTTCCCTATAAGTCATTAAAATCCCTATATATAAAACAATGACAGTCTTATTTTCAAAAATGATATAAAAAAAAAGAAGAAAAAAAACTAAAATCCAGGAGTTGATGATAAATTGATATTAAATTAGATTGTTATGAAGAGAATAAATATGATGATTGTACAAGAACTGTCTCTTGGATGGAAAACTGTACACATGTGAAAGGATTTTGTCATTGTTTATGTTTAATATTATTTCTTCTCCAGGAAGATACTTATGCTTTCTAGATTTTTATCCAGAAACAAACTTTTATACAAATTCTTTAATAAAAACCCAATTTTTTTTAAATACGTTACACCGTACATTTTGATCATTAAAAGTTAAAAACAAAAGTCCCTTTAAGTGTGTTTGCCTCATGAGTGAGGCTCCGTTTTGGACAACAGAACACATACATGTAGTTAATGTTGCTATTGCTGTCCCAAGCGAGACATTTGAATGCGAAGGTTACAGGTGTTTTGGATGTCAGATCTGTGATAAAATGCCTCACATTGGCATACTTTTCCTGAACTCAACACTTCTAGATACATGTACATCATACTGACAACATTTTATGTATCAATAATACGTTTATTCATCCCAGTGAACCCGGAAAAAAAAAACAATAGTCATCCACATCTGCTTCATATTTGAATGTTTTACCATAAATGAATATTTTAACGGCAGATTAACACCTCAAATTTATAACACATATGATGACTTCAGCTTCTCCATCTCAACTTTCCATATTCATGAAGCAATATTTTCATTATTACCTGAACGTGGTTGTCATGTCTCAGAACTCATTAAATACACAAGAACATGCTCTGCTTATGATCAAATTTCAATCTGAAGCAGATTACCTGCAAACATGTTGAATATTACATTAGGGGTTTCAACAATATCATAGTCAGGATTTTACAATTCTGTGGTCATTATATAATCTTATTTGGAAATGCATGATCAACCTACATGTACCTGTTGAATGCTATGTAGCCTGTTTCATACCAATTGATAAGCTGTTCATTACACATTGAATTTGACTACGGATTACTCTGTTTACCTGATGAAGATATAAGGCTTGTGACCGGTCGGCAGGGAATGCTTACTCCTAGACACCGGCCCCCACCTCTGGTATATACATTTGAGGATTGTCTTGTTCTCACCTTCGCGAGCCAAGAGCTTTCGTTCAACTCCGCTCCCCCATAAATGGAAACGGAGTGGACCGAAAACCCTTGGGTAGCGAAGATGCCTTGTCTTATACACCGTCCACACAGTGATGTCGCAGTGGCCGACCAATAATAAACAGCACATCTGCAGACCCTACAGCTTTAAAACGGATCATTGCCACAAATTTAATGACGTTTGAAGACAAATATACTTCCTACATGATTGTCTTTAAAATTGAAGTAACTGCAATATCTTGTGACAGGTAAGTTATATCACTTATAATAGTATACCTAACGGAACATTGTCCTGGATCTGACTTTGCAGTTTGGAGGAAAATGGAGTGTGTAAAAGTTAGATTTCAATATCTGTGCATATTTCAAAAGCATGATCTCATTGGAAATAATAAAGGTCAATTGACATACCAATTCTAAAACCTTGAAATTTTTTTTTTCTATTTCATCAATCACACAAATTAGTTGAGATACATGTACAACATTTTCAACAATAGTGAAAATACTAATGCATATTTATAATGAGCATGGCTTATAGGTTTCGTGAGGATTTCAGACCCTTCAACAGAGCCATGTGAAATATATCGTGGAACAAGGTCAGACGCTGCATCGCATTCGGGGTGACAGTCAGGATCAATCGGTTCATGCTCGTCTTTTTCCGTAACCGGCGTAATTTGTGGTTACGGAAATAGCCGAGTAGATACGATTGTGTTAGGACACAAGGATTTCTTGTTATTCTAAACACAAGACCAAGAAATAAGGCAGTGCTGTTGAAAAATGATACTTCATATACCACATGAACTTCCCCTGTCTCTATCAAGGTGAACTATTTAGTCTTGAGTTGCCATTTGAAAGCATCTGATGGAGAATAATTATTTTTGTAGATGAAATGTCAAGTTATTTGCAACATGTTTCACCGGAAGAACCGCTATGTAGGGGAGGGACACAGTTGACAATTTATACAGCTTTGTTATGAGACTCCGTGAAAATTATTTATGGGATTATTTCTTTTTCATTAACCTAGTTTCATCATTCTTCAGTCTTTAGTGTGATCGAATTTAGATGATTCAGAGTCTTGCTGCTGCTGTGTAATTTTTCATTATCTTAACTCCAAGGTTGTGGTTGTTTTTCTAATCTATGAAATGTCACAAAAAAGATCATGGTTCTGAAGCCTTGTTTTCTTCTTTATACAAATTGGTGTCTAGTGTCATTAAGCGTAAGGCAATGTTAAATTTTGTAAGTGTCTGGTGTTACTGAGACAACGTTAACACACAATAAATGTATACTCTAAATAGCTCAGTATTATTGTATATTTTTTGTTACATTTGATAATAGATCTAAACCAGTACAATGCAATACAGTACTATTACTATAGTATTTTTCGTTATTTTGATCATGGACCAGTTAGGGGCGAGATCAAGAGTTCAATGTCTGATAAAAAAAAAAAACCTACACACACCTAATTTCACGTATTTTTCACCAATACCCCACCCCTTTAAGATTAAATATAATGAATGTTGAAACTAATATCGTTTAACAAGTAAAAACATAGGATTATAAATAACATTCTGCATGTATACATTTTCTACTGTTTATTCACAAAAACTATTAAATGTTCATTAAAATGTAATAGTATGTGGTTTTTAACAGTCACTTGTCTTTGTTTTCACAAAAGTGTAATCGATGCCGGATGACAGAAACTCAAGGAAGATTCTTTCCCCTCCCCCTAATTATATGAATTTAGATTTTTATGCAACATCGATCTTTTGATCTCGCCCCGTAATGCAACGAACAGTGAAGTTAACGAACAGCGAGCAACCTTTCCAATGCCATAAAGAATGCGAAATTAATTGAAAGGTAAACGCGGGCCCCCTGAACACACCAGAGGTGGGATCGGGTGCCTCGGAGTAGTACGCAATACCTGTTGTCCGGTCACACCCGCCATGAGCCATATATCTTAATCAGGCAAACGGAATAATCCATAGTCAAAATTAGTATATAAAGAACGACCTAACATTTGATAAGAAGCACACCAGACAGAATTCGACGTAATGACAGGCTGTGTCTGTAAATCAGATCGTTATAACGATCATAGAAATTGCGATATGCTGACTTTAAACGAGACGGTTCAAGCCCCTGTAAAAGCATATCTCAATTTAAAAATTGATCATATGCAGAACATGTTCTTGTGTGTCGTATCAGTTAAGAAATATACACACCATATGCAATAATAATGATGTGGATGGGATTTTGATACCTAAATACGGGAAGTTAACAATGGAGAAGCTGTCATAGGTTGAGTTGTTTGCGGTTAACATATATGTTCAATAAAACATCCAAATATGAAGCAAATATGGAAGACTGTGGTGTCTTATTTCGAGTTCATTTCAACATATGAGTGAAAATGAACAATGTTAATAGATCTAAATGTGCAGCAATATTCCGTTATCACCTGCATATATGTAAGTTATCTCAACTGATTCATCACACTGGTTCTGCATATGGCCAGGTTTTGAATCAAGGCAGGCTTCTGACAAACAAGTTGGTGTTACTGGGGTTTCAACAGTCTCGTTTAAAGTTAGCATTTTGCAAATTATATGGCCATTATAACGATCTAGTTTGTACAGCCTACCATTGGATCTAATGTTGTCTGATATATTTCAGGCTAATTGGCCGTTCTTTACAGTGATTTTGATTACGGATCACTACGTTTACCTCATCAGTATATAGGGCTCATAGAGGGTGTAACCGATCGACAAGGATGCTTTATCCCCTTAGACACTTGAGCCCACCTCTGGGGTCCGTCTTAAACTACCACTTAATTTTGTATTCTTATCGGAGTTACTAGCATGAGATTGGTCACTGATCGTTATCTTCATTTTACACTGTGCCATTTTTGCCAAATGTAACATTAATTTGCTACCATACCTTTTGAGTTATCAGTTTATACAGTGTTACCAAATGTTTGGGTTTTCTTCATTATCAGCTTTATGCATATTCTAAAATAAATGCTTAAAGTTAAGTACACTTTTGATTTAGTTTTATCCCCCCTTTTATAAAAGAAGGGACATTGTTTTTGCAAGAAAAAGTTGGGTTCGTTTGTAAACCAAGTTCTGTCTGTTTAATATTTAAACAACCCTTAGCTTGATAAGTTCAGACTTGGTACAGTCTCTGTCTTTAGAAAGAAGATTACCCATATTCATTATTAGGTCCAAGGTCAAGATCAAACTACTACAATATAAAGACAATGCTCTGCTCATATCTTGAGAACACTCTATTTGACAGTGAGCGATCTTGAAACAGTTGTTACCTTTTTAAAAGCGTGTATGACCCTTATTGGTGTTCAGGTCACAACATTAAAGGTCAAGATGAAGTATATTTTTCCCAACAAACATGCTCCCTTGTATGAGTACTCTCAGTACTTTGATAAATGTATTTTTTTTATTATGTTTGGAAATTGGTGTCAAGTGTAGAGTTCTGTGTCTCTGATCAATGGCTGTTAGATTACAATGAAAGTGCATGCAAAACAAATGATGTCTTCTTTCTTTTTTTTTCCCTTCTTCTTTTGTTTTTGGTTCTGGTAATTGTGATAAATGTATCTAAGTATGTTATGATGCACATGTAGAATACACAGTTCTAAAAGTCTAACTCCGATTGTTTTAACAACAATTAATTCTGCCGATATACGATGGTGTCAGCGGCTAGGTATTGTATCTATATTGTACAGTATAGGTATTGTATCTATATTGTACAGTATAGGTAATTGTATCTATATTGTACAGTATAGGTATTGTATCTGTATTGTACAGTATAGGTATTGTATCTATATTGTACAGTATAGGTATTGTTTATTGTACAGTATAGGTATTGTATCTGTATTGTACAGTATAGGTAATTGTATCTATATTGTACAGTATAGGTAATTGTATATTCTATAGTATAGGTATTGTATATTGTACAGTATAGGTAATTGTATCTATATTGTACAGTATAGGTAATTGTATCTATATTGTACAGTATAGGTATTGTATCTATATTGTACAGTATAGGTATTGTATTTATATTGTACAGTATAGGTATTGTATATTGTACAGTATAGGTATTGTATATATATTGTACAGTATAGGTATTGTATATTGTATAGTATAGGTATTGTATATTGTACAGTATAGGTATTGTATCTATATTGTACAGTATAGGTATTGTATCTATATTGTACAGTATAGGTATTGTATCTATATTGTACAGTATAGGTAACTGTATCTATATTGTACAGTATAGGTATTGTATCTACATGTATATTGTACAATATAGGTATTGTATATTGTACAGTATAGGTATTGTATCTATATTGTACAGTATAGGTATTGTATATTGTACAGTATAGGTAATTGTATCTATATTGTACAGTATAGGTAATTGTATCTATATTGTACAGTATAGGTATTGTATATTGTATAGTATAGGTATTGTATATTGTACAGTATAGGTATTGTATCTATATTGTACAGTATAGGTATTGTATCTATATTGTACAGTATAGGTATTGTATCTATATTGTACAGTATAGGTATTGTATCTATATTGTACAGTAGAGGTATTGTATATTGTACAGTAGAGGTATTGTATCTATATTGTACAGTATAGGTATTGTATATTGTACAGTATAAGTATTGTATCTATATTGTACGGTATAGGTATTGTATCTATATTGTACAGTATAGGTATTGTATCTATATTGTACAGTATAGGTATTGTATCTACATTGTACAGTATAGGTAATTGTATCTATATTGTACAATATAGGTATTGTATCTACATGTATATTGCATAGTATAGGTATTGTATATGTATTGTACAGTATAGGTATTGTATCTATATTGTACAGTATAGGTATTGTATCTATATTGTACAGTATAGGTAACTGTATCTATATTGTACAGTATAGGTATTGTATCTACATGTATATTGTACAGTATAAGTATTGTATCTATATTGTACAGTATAGGTAATTGTATCTATATTGTACAGTATAGGTAATTGTATCTATATTGTACAGTATAGGTATTGTATATATATTGTACAGTATAGGTATTGTATATTGTACAGTATAAGTATTGTATCTATATTGTACAGTATAGGTATTGTATCTATATTGTACAGTATAGGTATTGTATCTATATAATACAGTATAGGTATTGTATCTATATTTTACAGTATAGGTATTGTATCTACATGTATATTGTACAGTATAGGTATTGTATCTATATAATACAGTATAGGTATTGTATCTATATTGTACAGTATAGGTATTGTATCTATATTGTACAGTATAGGTAATGTATATGTATTGTACAGTATAGGTAATTGTATCTATATTGTACAGTATAGGTATTGTATCTACATTGTACAGTATAGGTAATTATACTCCCCGCAACAAGTTGTGGGGGGTATACTGGAATCGGGTTGTCTGTCTGTCTGTCTGTCCGTCCGTCCGTCCGTCCGTCTGTAGACGCAATGGTTTCCGGGCTTTAAAGCATTATCCTTTCCACCTACCGTCACCATATCATATATATGGACTACCCATGAGATGAAGATGTTCCCTATCGATTTTGGGGTCAAAAGGTCAAAGGTCAAGCGCACTGGACATCAAAGTAGCAATATGGTTTCCGGGCTCTAAAGCGTTATCCTTTCCACCTACCGTCACCATATCATACATATGGACTACCCATGAGATGAAGATCCTTTCCACCTACAGTCACCATATCATACATATGGACTACCCATGGGATGAAGATGTTCCCTATCGATTTTGGGGTCAAAAGGTCAAAGGTCACGCGCACTGGACATCAAAGTAGCAATATGGTTTCCATTTAAATTCTTTAACGGCTTTTTTCATCGCATGGAGATGCTCTGTTCCTAGATACCTTTTGGATCATAATACTGAAGTTTTACCTATTACCAACACCCTTTGGGAGATTGGGGTAAGCGGGGGGTATTCTTAGTGAGCATTGCTCACAGTACCTCTTGTTGTATCTATATTGTACAGTATAGGTAATTGTATCTACATGTATTGTACAGTATAGGTAATTGTATCTATATTGTACAGTATAGGTAATTGTATCTATATTGTACAGTATAGGTATTGTATCTATATTGTACAGTATAGGTATTGTATCTATATTGTACAGTATAGGTATTGTATCTATATTGTACAGTATAGGTAATTGTATCTATATTGTACAGTATAGGTATTGTATCTATATTGTACAGTATAGGTATTGTATCTATATTGTACAGTATAGGTAATGTATATGTATTGTACAGTATAGGTAATTATATCTATATTGTACGGTATAGGTATTGTATCTATACTGGTATCCCAGTTTTGCCAAAATTAGAACAATAGGTGTGGAACTTGTTTTGATAACAATTACAGTAGTTGTTTTTTTTAAATTACACGGGTTTAGTTGGCATGGTTACGTGCGCCATCAGTAAATGGATTCGTAATATAATTAATGACGTTATAGGTTAATATATAGGTTTCGGCTTCACGTGTCTTCATCACAAAAACGGGATTAATTAAACGCATCGTCTTGAAATTGGAGATCCAATCACATTAATGATAAAGATAACAATATATTATTCTGACACAGTTACTTATACATTTTGATTATCGGTACAATGGAATTTCAAGATCCGTGTGAATACCTTAAGGAACTCCGTGTTTAAATCATATATTTAATTAACTTACAACGATACGTATGGCGAGTAGTGATATTGGGTATCGTGATATGTCATCAATTTTCAGATATCACGCTTAAGGAAGTCAGCTACATATACCTTTTGATGGCAGGTAAACTGAAATTTCAAGTTTTTCGCAAATATCTTAAGGCACTCTGAGTTTGTATTAGATATCTGACTAATTTACAATCATCAAAGTGAAGAAGAGTGATATTAGGTAGAAAAAACACTTAAATTGGATGGGCGGATCTCCGTAACTAGAGAGAGTAACATCACCATTTCTTCACAGTGGTGGGGAAAGACCACTAATACCCTACCACCAGAATTTCAGTCCCCGGGGTAGGGGTCTTCGATGATTCCGAACCCGATGTTTATTCACTGAGTGTAATGCGTTATGCATAAAACTTGGAGGGGCGGATCTCCGTAACTAGAGAGATAACATCACCATTTCTTCACAGTGGTGTGAGAGGACAACTAATACCTTACTACAAAAAATTCAGTCCCCGGGGTAGGGGCTCTCGATGATTCCGAACCCGATATTTATTCATTAAGTGTAATGCGTTATGCATAAAAATTAGATGGGCGGATCTCCGTAACTAGAGAGAGTAACATCACCATTTCTTCACAGTGGTGGGGGAAGATCAATAATACCCTACCACCAGAATTTCAGTCCCCGGGGTAGGGGTCTTCGATGATTCCGAACCCGATATTTATTCACTAAATATAATGTATTAAGCATAGAAATTGGAGGGGCGGATCTCCGTAACTAGAGAGAGTAACATCACCATTTCTTCACAGTGGTGGGAGAGGACCATTAATACCCTACAATAAAATTTTCAGTCTCCTGGGTAGGGGTCTTCGATGATTCCGAACCCGATGTTTATTCACTAAGTGTAATGCGTTATGCATAAAAATTGGAGGAGCGGATCTCCGTAACTAGGGAGAGTAACATCACCATTTCTTCACAGTGGTGGGAGAGGACCATTAATACCCTACCATAAAAATTTCAGTTGCCTGGGTAGGGGTCTTCGATGATTCCGAACCCGATGTTTATTCACTAAGTGTAATGCGTTATGCATAAAACTTGGAGGGGCGGATCTCCGTAACTAGAGAAAGTAACATCACCATTTCTTCACAGTAGTGGGAGAGGACAACTAATACCCTACCACCAAAATTTCAGTCCCTGGAGTAAGGGTCTTCGATGATTCCGAACTCGATGTTTATTCACTAAATATAATGTATTAGGCATAAAAATTGGAGGGGCGGATCTCCGTAACTAGAGAGAGAGTAACATCACCATTTCTTCACAGTGGTGGGAGAGGACCACTAATACCCTACCATAAAAAATTCAGTCCCATGGGTAGGGATCTTCAATAATTCCGAACCCGATGTTTATTCACTAAGTGTAATGTGTTATTTAAAAATGTCGGAGGAGCGGATCTCCAAAACTAAAGAGAGTAACATCACCATTTCTTCACAGTGGTGGGAGAGGACCACTAACACCCTACCATAAATATTTCAGTCCCCTGGGTAGGGGTCTTCGATGATTCCGAACCCGATGTTTATTCACTAAGTGTAATGCGTTATGCATAAAAATTGGAGGGGCGGATCTCCGTAACCAGAGAGATTACCATCACAATTTCTTCACAGTGTTTGGGGTTTGTAACTGGCACCCCATCCTTATAATTCCAGTGTGGTGTTGTTTTATGCATATAGAAATTTGAATTGTGAACTGCGTTCTAGAATGCAGTCGCTATTGAATTGCGAATAGTGAACTGCGAACTGCGTTCCAAAATCTAATTGCCAAAATAACAGAAATTGAAATTTGTCAAAGAAAAAAATAATTTAAAAAATGGAGGGTCAGCATTGGGGAGGGATTTCGCCTTTAAATTGAGTTGGGGGCCACCATATAAAGGAAGTGACGACCGCCAGTTAAGTTACATGGCGACCGCCAGTAAAATGAACTTGTGGCCGCCACATAAATTAATTGGCGGCCGCCAGATAATACGTTTGATGCGACCATGGCGTGAGCGGGGCTCGAACTCACGGCCTTCCAGACTTTACGAAGACTTCAAGTGAACGCTCTACCACTGATCTATCGCGACTGGTCGAGGTAAGCTAACAGACTTATGACTTATGAGGTAGAATGAATTTAGAAAGGTCTGTAAAATTTCATCGGAAATGCTGGTAATGAAGTAATCAAACAATGCTGCTGTGGAGGCGACAGAATCTGTCACATTATACTTTATTGTTGTCAGCCGAGGAGACAGAAGTGTTCACAAGATTGACCGTTGGTATTTTCATGTAATTTATTTTCATACGGGGAATTAGTTTTCAGCAGCCAGTTCTGACAGTCGTTATCCATCACGTCAGCAGTGCAAATACCTCAGAACTCACGTGTTTTGTTGTGGGTCTTTGTACAGACTGCAGTACCTCAGAACTCGCGTGTTTTGTTGTGGGTCTTTGTACAGACTGCAGTACAGTGTACACTATAACTCACGTGTTTTGTTGTGGGTCTTTGTACAGACTGCAGTACAGTGTACACTAGAACTCACGTGTTTTGTTGTGGGTCTTTGTACAGACTGCAGTACAGTGTACACTAGAACTCACGTGTTTTGTTGTGGGTCTTTGTACAGACTGCAGTACAGTGTACACTTATATCTTAGGAATTTTTTTATACTCACTTTAGATTGGCGCATGTTTTGTTCGTTTAATGATAATTACATGTATGAATACATGTATCAATGCCATATATCAATAGAAAACACATATATTTCACACCGAATAAAATCAAATACACTACAGAAGAAAATTATATACTACATGCATGTCATCAAGGGGGTACTCGTATTATAGACCAGTGGCGGATCCAGAGGGGGGTCCTGGGGTCGGACCCCCCTCTCCTCTCTTTTCGTCATGACATTTTGCTTTTTAAAAAAAAGTAAAAATAACGCATTTTGAGGGTGGACCCCCCCCCCCCCCCCCCCTTGAAAACCAAAATTAGTGGTAGAACACACACACACACCCATTTCAAAGATTCCTGGATCCGCCCCTGTAGACTATCATGTTAATAGCATAACATCTACAACAACAACACTCTGACTATAGTGAGACCTGCATTATATTTATTTAGTAGAGTTCTGTACTTAAGTCAGATTGCAACGACCTTTTCGTGTTCTAATTATCTACTTATTATCTATGACAATCCTATCATTTTTTTATTCAGAAACCCATGTTTACATAAACGTCACAAAGACGTTTGGTGCCGGGACGTGGAACCAACCCCAGAGTGGTGAGGTGGGGGGGGGGGGGGGTCAAGACTTCTAGCAGGTTCAGGACAGAGCCCTCTTGGGGGTTGAATAGATGAAACCCCCGACGGAAAATGATGTTGGACCCTATATTGTTGCTCACGATAGCCATTTTTAATTCTATATAATGTTTTTACAATCGATTTAATCCATGCATGTATATCCAAGAATGTGTCTGAATGAAACTCTCAAAATTCGAAAAATAATTATAATAGCATTCCTTATTTGATACAAGTGAAGTTAGTTGTCTTGTACTTCTCAGTTCAATTTAAGTACACAATCATTCAGACAATCTTGCCTTCCCAATTTTTTTCTTCAGAAATAGATTTCATTTCATACATGTGGATACTGTCTTTCTGTCATAATTTTATTCTATGATAAAAACCTGCATTATGACTAATTTATTATATAATGAAAATATGTTAGAAAGGCATTACATTGCCTATGTAATACCCTCATGTATTTTCAAATGAAATTATATATTTTATATTTACATTCTACTTTCATTTCTGTGGGAATTTCCAGCCGTTAAAATAGACATACTATATTTATCAAGAATAATAATCACACTGTTTAACAACTGCAACGGATTCATCAGAAAATGGCAATCATCGCAACCTGTAAAATTCTCAAAGGCAAAAACATTGGGTATGTAAACTATTTGATATCGCAACATGTTTATAATCGTAGCTGAGCGTTCAAAATTAACCCACTGCATTGTTGCATGTTAAGACTTTAGGTCTGATCGAATTGGACTATCTTTATAACAAACGTGAAACCTTCCAAATACAATATGTTAAAACATCTGTATGATTTGGGAGGCATGTGTGAGGAAGGGGTGCGCATTGAAACCATATATA
The DNA here is from genome assembly GCF_947568905.1 of Ostrea edulis. Lineage (NCBI taxonomy): Eukaryota > Metazoa > Mollusca > Bivalvia > Ostreida > Ostreidae > Ostrea > Ostrea edulis. The sequence goes on from NC_079170.1 coordinate 82,994,189, forward strand.
TATATATTTAATTCAACCTTACCATGGAAACAAAAAAGCTTCAGCACGATCATGCTGAATCCCCTGCGTATGTTGAGGGTCGCTGTATTAAAGTTTAATCGTGACGTTAAGGTTGCCTTCATGATAGATTGAAGCTAAAAAAAATTATGCTTTCGAAAATTTAAAAATTAACTGGACATATTCATAAGCATTTGTTACATTCGTGGTAATTTATTTCCTAATCAATTCTATATAAATCAATATTACTTACATTTAACAAATTGATATAATACGTGGGCGGATTTAGAGTGGTCTGACCCCCCCCCCCCTCCCCAATCTCCCGTTTTATGATACATTTTTATTATTTAACATAATGAGTGACGTTTTATTTGATTATATTTACATTTCCGGTGTTTTTCTTTGACTGCTTTATTAACCATTCTGTGTGCATCAGAAACTGCAGTTCAAATCAGAAGAAGATATGTTTAATGCCATCTGGTAGAAAGTGTTGGAGCTTATTCTGATAATTAGATTGATGATTTATTTTATTTCCCTTTAAAATGTCAGTACATCAGGTATCTTTTGAAAATAAGTTTGCAGAAAATATTCTGTTCAGAAGACGAATGGATGAAGGAAAAACAATTATTTATATGAAATCTTTTTTTCGGAATTTCGTAACAGACAGATAGAATTAGCGTCTACGCCTCCTAGGTCTGCAATGGCCCAGTGTCTGAATACAGAATCACTTAGAATTATGCAGTATTACGTTATTCTTCCGTTTTGTCGTGCGGGGAAATTAATGCTGGACTCTACCAATTCCGCAGATAAACATAAAACACTGATTGAATTTGATATTATTGTGGTGATACGTAAATAGTGGCAGTTTATACCCAGAGGGGAACTCCGTGCGATGCCACAGACATGCAGGGAATTCTATGTAGGGAAACAATACACCCTCAACAGACCTTTCTTCTTCATTTGCCTGCGACCTCTGATAAATCAGTCAAACCTCAGCTGGCAAATGATACCCTGTTGACTTTACAAATGTAGCTACATGTATTTGTACAATGCAAAACAGGCATCCTGAAATTAACCTCGCGTTAGCAAGCGATGCGCGATTCCCCATAACGGTTACGTTTTACGCGTTTTCATGTATATTTTTCGGTTGGCATCCCACTCAACCAATGCAATAATTTTTGGAATTACTTGTAATAATTAACTTTTTAAAATCATAAACAATAGTTTATCTAGAGGAAAAGTTTAAGAAACTTATAACCACTTTCAAAACGAAGTTTTTGACGATAGTGGAATACATTTTTCGGTTAATGCAAATATCAAAAACGTATTTCAACCAATCAGGAATAGAAATTTTTGACATTGATATAATTCTGTTTATATATGTCTTGCATCTTAAAAAGTGCGATGATCAATATATTGTACCCCTTCTCTCTCTCTCTCTCTCTCTCTCTCTCTCTCTCTCTCTCTCTCTCTCTCTCTCTATATATATATATATGGTAAAGAAAAAACCCAAGAAAGACAAACACCAAACTTTTCAAATAAACCATTGTGTGATATTGGTAGGCGTTATATATCATTCTAAATTCAAGTAAAAGATTAACCAGAAAAAAAGTATTTACCAATAATTTTAACAACGCTTAAAATTGATCTCGGAATTCCTGGAATGTGTTTATTTACATGAGGATAGACGTACTAAAAACAGATTGAAGCAAAATGTGTCTCTATCAGTGCAATTTGTTTCAGTACATGTTAAGCAAAATATACACACAGTAAATGTTAAATATCTAAATGAAAGGTGAAGATAACGAACAGTGATCAATCTCATACCTCCTATAAGCAATGCAAAATTGAGAGTTTGGCAAACACGGACCCCTGGACACACCAGAGGTAGCACTATACTCCTGTACACATATTTATTTAATACATGTAAATTGCTGGATATACAGAACTCGTTCAATATATACCTATATCTTGTCAAATATACATACATTTTCTATTTTGTCAAATACATCTTATCGTCAAATACACGTAATCATTAATTTTACCACGAAAGATCGAAGGAATGCCGCGGTCATTATTCTGCTATATACCTTCATAAGTAATAACTGATTATAAGAAAATTGATACACATCTCGTTGCACTTCGTGATTTTGGCAATACAACAATAAACTGATAATTAACTTTATAATCCTAAAATATTAATCATGTACGTTACAAAACAAATTTATGAATGACTGGAAAACAATATGAATCAATCGTCTGTATTCCGCGATCGATAGATATCGATAAGCAGGCAAATTAACCTTCTTCCAGGTATGTGTAGTTCTATGAACTGTGTATTCAAGGCAATTAATATAAAATGTCTAATATGTCAAAAGAACTACTAGAAAAAGTATACCTTTTTCGTCAGCAAAAAACGTGTAAGCCTAGTCCGTTTCGAAAAGTGTCATGACGTCACGGTGACCTAATTCATAGCTGTAGAGGTCAACGATCTCGGGCGTAGTAGAATGGAAATAAGGTTCTTATTTTTCATGGATGAAGCATGATAACCTCTTTGGTCTCGAAATGTTTGAAATATATTTACATTTACTGAATCTTTTCTCTTACATTTCTTTTGAAATTAACATTGCTTTCACCATAGACGATGAAAACATGTTTTGTAGCAAGCTAGTCCGATCGGAGTATTTAATATCACTTGTCTGCGTCGTCAAGGTCAAAATTAGTGTGTTAACAACCAGTATGAAACACCTTAGGCAGCATTTGACCCAATGATAGGTTGTATTGATTAAATGTAAAACTTATACGGTACCAATTTTGATGCAACAGATGCGCATTTCGACAAATAATGTCTCTTCAGTGATGCTCAACCGAAATGTTTGAAATCCGAAATAACTATGAAGTTTTAGATCTAAATATAGCCAAAAACAGCGTGCCAAACAAGTAAATATATCATTTTAACGACCACATAATTTGCGAAATACTGACATTAAACGAGACTATTGAAACCTTCATTAACATCAAGTTGTCCGTCAGTAGCTTGCCTCAATTTAGAAACTGATCATACGCTGATCAAATTCTTGTGTATCGAATCAGGTGATAATGGAACATTGCAATATAGATATGGGAAGCTGATGAAGTTTGATTTACGCCACGTCTGGCATGCGTTGTGTCACAGTACGTTTGAAGTTTCTCCTTCCCAACTGTTAGTATTTTCGGGAGGAGCAACGATAGGGGCTTCATAGAACATTTACTCGATCCAGCAATGTAGTGTTTTTGTGAAGTTTAGGAATCCAGCATAGGTACGGTAACTCACATTGACTGGGATATTAAACAAAGAATTTCATCTTTTGAAAGGATATGCAGTTGGAGTATATGAACGATTACCAAAAGTAAAATGAAGCCAAGTGCGTTTAAAATACAATTGTAATAATGGGCCTTACAAACAAAGACAATGTTGTTACTAGCTTTGTCAGCTGGAACCAAACATATCCATCATGTAACCTATCTAATTCTTTTATCACTTCTGGTTTACTAAACACAGAAGTATAGATTGTACATACTTTTGTTTTGATATGTCTAATACAGGATTTTAATATTCGTCTTATACTTTTAATCCATTCTGACAAGGTATCGAGTTCGTTTTTTGGGGTTTTTTTGTGTTTTTTTTTTATTTTCATATTTAGCCCATCGTTTGACATAGTCTTCGACAAAATTCATAATAAAGACGAAGTTTTGTCGTTAATTGAAAGACCGGGGTTCTCTGAATTTAGCATCTTTTAAATTAAGTGCTTTTATGTCTTCATTTTCAGCATCAACGTCACTAATAATGACATGTCCAGTTGGACTATAGTTGAAAGACGACGGTAAATAAGAACACGTAAGTGTATTAAGTAAAGAGGGTATATATCTAGGCACTGCAGAGTTTATTTGTAATTATAAATTATTAAAGTCTTTCGTTGTCGTTTTATCGGGTGATGAAGGAAGCTAGAATCGCACAAAACATTTTATCGATTTTTTCCCCTGGAATGCCACATGTAGCCATCTCCATCACCCGATAAAACAACAAAGAAAATACTTTCTTGTTTAATGAAAGCTTCGACTAACAACCTGGCTTTTATATTTCAAAACATCATTTCTCGATCCGGGTTAGAATAGGTCATCAGTACCCCTTGCTTGTCGTAAGAGGCGACTACATAAACCGCGGTCCTGTGCCACAGCAGGTGTAGCACGATAAAGATCCCTACCTGTTCAATGACCATCAGCGTCGAGCATTGACCTAAATTTTGCAGCCCTTCACCTAGTTGCAATAATGTAGCTCTCTCTGATTTTTTTTTTTTAGGGAGAGGGCTACAACTCCTTAGGATCTCCGTAATGGTGCAAATGCGGGGGTGATTCACTCCCGCAACATTTGCGCTCATGCTAAACATTTCCTGACTTTCTTTACGTAAATAAAATGATATTCTATGTTTCTTAGTCAATATATAAATTTACAACCTGCAACTTAAGATTAGTGAGGCTCTATTCTACCGTTTTCAACAATTTCGATAAATTCCAATTTCTTCATTCATATTTGTGCGCCATGTTTGATGTTCCGAAGTTTCAACTTCCGATTGTCAAGTCATTTGCATATGCCATATAAGGTAGTATTTACATCAATGGACAAGTATGGAGGCGAAAGCTATTTCGTCGGTATTGAAAAGGTTTGAATTTAATATCAAGTTAAAAACCGAACAGCAGAGTGTAAATTCTTTCTTCAACAATATGATTTTCCTTTCTTTGTTGAAGTGGCTCGAGTAACTACATTTTCGCGCTGATTGTCAACGTTTAGGTTTTTCATTAGATCCACCTACGAGATCTCGCGATAACAAGCATGGCGGAGCAGACGAAGAATTTTGCATGCTGTACATTATATTTAATGAAAAACACCTTTATTAGACCTCCCCGAGCACAAAGTTGGTACTCCTTTTGGTGTAAACAACATTTGGGACTAATACACAGAGTTCATTATCGGTTATTCATAAAATTATTTTGCACCATTACGGAGATCCTATGGAATTGTAGCCCTATCCCGAAAACATCAGAATAAAAAAAAATTGGATAGGGCTACATCATTGCAGCTACCCTTCACCGACTGTGGTGACGTTTCCATATGAGTGAAACGTTCTTAAGGGGGTGTTAAACAACATACATTCAATCAATCAGAAGTCATCCTGCAATATACACGAAAACGGGATCTTTATTTCTTGAATATTCATACATGTATCTCGTTAAATACACATAATCATCCAACATAAATATGTACATCCTGAATTTCGTCCAATGCACGTAATTGTCCAACATATAATGATATATAATCGGGAAATATACGTTTATCGCCCATTACACATTTGATCGTACAATTCCCATAACTCGCTCAATATATACAGTAAAAGCCGTTCGATACATACACTGTTCATAGACTGTTAAATACATATAATACATGACAGAGACTGACACGGCAGTATAGCATGTCTTTCTTACCTCCCAAATGTTAGGAAAACACTTTTCTTAGTAAAGAATGCTTGTTAATCACGATATGATTAGCAATATATTCGACTAGTACTGAACGTGACATTCCGCGGATTAGTATGTAAAGGTTGACGATATAGAACGCACTTATCAACATAATATACATTCCCTTGTATCGTTAACATCCATTGATGTCTGGGTGTAAATAGAAGAAGCACTGTGTGACAGATGGACTGTGATGACTGTACAGAGTTCTGTTTATTTCTATGTAAATTTCAACCTGATCCGCATCGCTTCACGGTGTCATATATAACACATGTGTCTGGGAAACATTGATGGATTCTAGCTATTTTGATTTAATCAGAACATACGAAAGGTTAAAGCAATTTCTGATGTTAACATACATTACAAGGTGAACATTCCTGTATTTCAAAAGTTGAAGAATTAGACCTTTAAAATTTCTGATGTAAGCCTATAACTAGACCGGAGTTAATGTACTAAATGCACCTTCCATTTTGATGTAATGTAAAATGACATATCATATCTGTCTTCAGATTTAATGCATGGTGCAGCTATTTTCATAAAACGGCGTAATAAAACAGGGGAATAGGTCATGAACATAGACACAATGCATACACTTGAATTTATACTTCTCCATTATTTATACTGTTATACTTAAAATATGAATTCGGAGGTTTTGTTCATTCATCATAGTGAAATTTTCAATCCAATTAATGCCGTCTCTAAAAAAAAAAAAAATCCTTTTCCATTCCATTTATAATAAACCATTAACAATTGACAATAATCAGCTTGTCTGCTTCTTAGCCCGCTATGGTTGGAAACTTTGAAATATAAACCTTTTTAAAACAACTTTATTATGATTTCTTTTCTGAGGAAGATATAAATTTGAGAGAAGGTTAACAAAATGTGGTCGTCTGCGAGACATAAACTGGTATGGGTAACTTCTGTATACGATAAGAGTCATATTTAACTCCGATACATGTCTCTGATACGATGCATTTATATCCTGGAAAGTGAGGAAGATTGTGGATCACCTGTTCTAACACAGACTTGATTCCTGTTGTTTTTAAATTTCAGTGTGCGAAATTAACCATGGACCGATAGACAATGTCTATAGAAAATCGAATCGGTCTATAACGATAAAAATAGCTATAGACTGACTTGTCTATAATAATTCTGAGTAAAAAAAACCTGGTTCCCCGCCGTTTATTAAACATATATGAGAAGTGGGACTAATTTATATATACATGTAGTATGCTGATGTTTCTGTTCACCCCTTGACTGTAATAAAATGCTCCACAATGTAATTACAAGTCATTCGAATCAGATTATTCCATTTTCAACAGTGGTTGGGGAGTCAATTTGATATTTACTTCCATGTACGCCATTTTCGTGCAAATTGGGAATGTCCTTTTTGAACGGTTTTAAAAATATGTGGAAGGTGCACGCTCTTGAATCAAACGGAAAGCGGTCAGTACAACAAGTTCCAGCAAGGCTAAAGTCGCTGAAAATCATGAGAAAATGAAACGTAGTAAATGTGACTTAGATGAAGAATCAGGCAGTGAAACTGAGCTGGAACAAAATGAGAAAGAAAACGAAATTCTATCTGAAATGCTTGACGTGCATGAAATTGAAAACGAATATAATTAAACTATGAACAAATACTATGAACAAATTACCAAACCGAATTTGTGTCTATTATTCATTTTTAAATAACAATGAATATTGCATGATAAATGTCGGTCTATAGGAATTTGTTGTGGTCTATAGGAAATGAAATGATTATGGACCGAAAGTCTATAGGACTTTAAAGTCAGTTTCGCAAACTGAAATTTCCCCAAAGTTCTCATCGCATACATTTTCAATACTGGCCTAAAACTGAAGTAATGTGTGCGGAGATGACCCGGCCCTGCAGTATAATGTCAGTGTTAAAAACTGCGACGTGGCTTGGTGATGTAACAGGTGAGTATATAGAACGACTACAGACCCTATATATACACTCATATCCCATCGAATAAACAAAGCGCTCATTGACTCCATACAAATAAAAGTTAACGTTTATCGACAAAAAGACAAATCTAAGGTAAGAACAAGCAATGTAGAAAAATAATAATATATAACTGATTGCTCGTGGAATCCATTTCTATAATTATACCTCAGCTATCTTGATCCATGTGGATAATTATACCTCAGCTATCTTGATCCATGTGGTATCAGACTTCACTAATGAGTGACCATTAGTTTTACAGATACCGTGATGTACATGTATGGGGTGACCATTGCTATTATAAGACATTAAGTCCCTGGTCATTTAACAAAGTTAACATTTCGTACAATGTTTACTTATATTATGTAGTTTCTTTACCATACCTGATTTAATGAGATTCAATTAAAAAAACTTTTATTTGTATGATTGTATACGACGTTTTAAAATGCATTTCACTAGGTTATTATGCATCTAAGATACTATAATAATGCTATTATAAGACATTAGTGTGTCTCCGGTCAAGGAACAAAAGTTGACATTTCGTACAATGTTTATATATATATTACGTAGTTTCTTTACCATACCTAACTTATTGCGATTCAATAATAATAATAAAAAAACTCTTTTTATTCGTGCATTTGCACTAGATCTAAAACATCTAAAGCATCTAAAACACTATAATCAATGATCAGAGACTGTATCTATGTAATTAATGCCGTCGTTTTATACGGGAGTTGTATGTCATTTCTGTAATCTGAACGGGCGATTAACTTGAATTGCCCCTTATAAATCATAGCTAATTCTATGTGTTTCTACCACAGCGTAATTTGATTACTCCAATACAATGTGTTTAACTACTTACACCTTCTTTTAAAATAAACATACGGGTCATTCGGGTATTTAGCTGATTGTATCTAGTCTTGCTAAACTAAAAATATGTATGTTATTCTATCATTTTGTTAACTCTCTCTCTCTCTCTCTGATTTAAGCACGTGCGTTATTCTAGTATCTTAAATGACTATATATATTTAACTGACTGCGTTAATCTACTCTCGATCTCCCTAAATTTAATTTAGTATTCAACGGAATGTATTTAGTATTTAACTGACTGTGTCTTTCTTTTTAAGATGAGTATAAAAGATATTAAAGATCCCAGCGGCAAGGTGGTAATGCAGGTTGTGGAATATGACGGATTTCTATTTCCTGTCAGCATCATGGGGGGCATAGTGGAACAAATGAAACAGTTAAATGATATGCCATTCAGGGACAGCGATGTCTGTGTGATTTCATACCCCAAGTCTGGTTCGTAACTTAACATGCTGTATATATAGTATATTAGTAATTTAAATTACGGTTTTAGTTAGTCCAAGTTTAAAGTTTCAAATATCATTCAAAACACCAAAACAAAAAGGTTTGTATCTATTTCTTTCCCAATAACTCAACTTCCCTGATTTTGTGATGTTTAGATATATCGATGACGTTTTGTCTATTAACAATAACTTTCATTGATATGTCGATTTGATATATCCACGTGAGCTCGAAATAAAGGACACCACAGAGTCGTCCACTTCTGTTTCATACTAGATATTTTATTGAAAGCAGACATTAAAGATGTTCGCAACTGACATTTGGAGTAATGTCAATTTTTTGGGAATGTATTTTTACATTGAAGGAGAATTGGGAGATTAAAAAGAAAAACTGGGGTCGCAACGCTTGTTATTGAGCTATAGTGTTCTAAACATGACCTTTTTGCACTTAAAAATTATTCAATTAAACTTTATTTTTCTGTGTCAACACTACATAAGCAACACAAATTAATCAGTAGATAAAATAGATACATAATAATGTCCTCTAACATTACAGATGAAAAAAGAAATTAATACTAGTAAAGGATCGAAATAAATAATGACCTTTTTGCACTTGATTTACGAACAACTTCATGATATCAAAGTTGAAAGTTTAAAAGGACATATTAGGAGTAATGTCAATTTCTAAAAAGATTACATGATTTTCAAGGTATCGTCTTCCAATTTAAAATGCAACTAAAAAGTGGGGGTTGGATATCAAATTTTTGAATTCTTGGAACCAGTTTCAAGTCTCAACTACCTGTATCATAAATTATAAAACTGAAATACATGTATAGGAGTATAAGAATAGAAGATACATTGGATGAAACAGAAACTGTAATATCATGCAGAATTAGAACTTTTTGGTTAGTGAATCCTTCGCCACAAAATACAGTCCTTGTCAGACACTTTCAAAATTTGAATTGACACAAAATTTTCAACTAGATAGGGTTGAGCAATAGATGTGTAATATATTTGCACCAATGGAATCAATATTGAACCAGTGAATACTTAGTTGTAGCATCCTGCACAGTTATACTCAATAGCTCAGGAGCTAACTTCCTTAAGGACAAATTGACAACTCAACTGTATCGTCAACTTCCCTTATTTATGTAGCAATATTCCATTACCACCTGCATATGGTGTTTATATATCTCAACTGATTCGATATGCAAGAGCTTGTTCTGGGTATAGTCAGTTTTTAAATCGAGGTAGGCTACTGACAAACAAGTTGATGGTACAGGGGTTTCAACAGTTTCTATTGAAGTCAACATTTCGCAAATTCTATGGTCGTTATAACGATCCAGTTCGTCAATACAACCTATCATTGGGTTAAATCCTCTCTGACGTGTTTCATACCGATTGTTAAGCCGATCGTGGTACACTGATTTTGACTGCTGATAACTCCGTTTACCTGAACATGATAAAGGGTTCACGGCAGGAGCGACCGGTCGATAAGGGATGCTTACTCCTCCTAGGCACCCGATCCCACCTCTGGTGTGTCCAGTGGTCCGTGTTTGCCCGACTCTCTATTTTGTATTGCTTATAGGAGTTATGTTTTGTTTGTTTCGATGTTTTCTGCCACACTCAACAATTGTTCAGTTATATGGTGGCGCCCAGTTTTTATTGGTGGAAGAGAGAACCCAGATACAATGTACCTGGGAAGAGACCACCGACCTTCCGAAAGTAAACTGAGAAACTTTTTCACTTACCGACACGAGCGGGATTGGAACCCGCGCCGACAGAGGTGAGAGGCCGTGTGATTTTGAGCGCAATGCTCTAACCACTCGGCCACGGAGGCCGCTATAGGAGTTATGAAATTGATCACTGTTATATTGATCATATATTAAACACAAGGAATGTTAGTTCAAAATATTATATTGAATCTTACAAATTGTATAACAAATCCACTAATCTGCTTCCCTTGGAGAGAGTGACCACATTAAGCACTGACCACGAGACATAGACAACTGCACATCAGACATATTGACTGTATAGATTTAATCATGATGATATCTCAATATGATCTATTTGATCTCTGTAGGGACGCATTGGTGCTATGAAGTGGTGGACATGTTACGAAATAAGTCTTCAGAGTATCACGACAAAGTGCCACCTCTCATAGAAATGTTCCCCGTAGAGAAACTCAAGCAGGTGACAGATGGTGTTTATGTGTCCCATTTGGTACCTCGACACATGCCGAAAGACTTCATGGACAAGAAATGTAAAATCGTCAACATCTACAGAAATCCAAAAGACGTCAGTGTGTCTATGTTTAATTTCATCAAGAAGACGAAAGCTGGAGAACTGATGAAAGACATGGAATTTGACGTCTTCTTCGATATGTACATCACCGGACAACGTAAGATAAAATAGAATATTTACTTTTCCAATATTATTGCATTTAATATCTTTACCAATTATTTTGATACATATAACGATTTCCTCATGAAGGAATTGCAGTTGTGAATAATGCGTGCATGGGTCTTTTTGAATACAATTCGTCTATCCTAATGGCTGGGAATTTTCGACAGAAGTGAAATTATAATGTTAATACATACATAAGAAATTATTTTGTTTTGAAAGTGATCTGCAACGATTTACGTCAGCATACGTTTGATGAAGCGCTTAAGCGTTAGTATTCTGGCGTGACGATTCATACTGTTCCTGTCCATATGCATTTTTAAAAATGAAAGTAATTTATTTATAAGTTATCATTATACGATATGAGTTACCGGTCAACGGGATACTTCTCATAGTCATTTATCCCACTTCTTGTGATTTCAATTCTCCGTGTTTGTCGTACTCTTAATTTCGTATTCTTTATGAAATTTATGAGATTGATCACTCTTCGTTATCTTCCCTATTTCATACAAGTTTTGATTATTGTCCTGTCTGTAACTAATACATATATCGAAAACATATCACCAAAACATGAAAATGTCATGTACATATAATTCACATACATGTCAGAACTACCTCAAGAGACGATAGCACAGAACGACCTCAAAAGAGACGACGACACTGATGATTCATGTTTACATTTCAGTTATTGGAGGTTCTTGGGCAGGATATTTACAAGAATGGACCAATTTCCAGGAAGATAATCCATCGTACCCTCTCTTAAATCTCTGCTACGAAGACATGAAAAAGGTAACGGATCATCCGCCCGATCACAGTTAGCTTACACGTACCTTTCTAAAGTATAGATTCCCGGGGCCTTCTGTAAATTTTCCTCAGCGTTCAATGCTATGTGGTCCTACACATAAAATTATTAAATTTCTGGGTTTTTTTACACATGTGATTAATATTGCAAAGAATTGATAACAAAATTGAGAGTTTAACATTGTGTATTCTCTTCTGAATTAACGATCTTTCATTTTAGGATCTTAAAACACACGTAAAAAAGATTGCCGTCTTCCTGAATCTGGACACGAGTGACGAACTGATCAGTGAAATTGCGAATAAGTGCGAGTTTAAAGCAATGTCAACATACAAGAACAGCCACGTCCCCGCGTCCATGAGCATTATGACTGATGTAAAAGACACACATATACTGTACAGAAAAGGTAAATAATACGATTTGTGAACATCCGTTTCTATTGATAGACCCCCCCCCCCCCCTTTAATACAATGTATTATAGGTTGATTTACATATTCAATATAGTATATACTAATCCAGCTGATTGTAGTTTGCGTATCAAACATCAATTTGTTTGATATGTAATCATGCTCACGTGAATCCTGCCTTCAAATATATTTTAATCTTTCGAAAAATTGAGATTAATTACCAAAAATATATTCTTTGACGTTTTAGTTAAAAACAGTCTATTAAGATTCCCCAAACCAGTACACCCCTTTCTAGAAATATCTACTCTAAAACTAATTCCCGGGGGTTGCGATTCTAGGGGTTATCTTACTCTATATTACCGGTGATCTCAGATTCATTACTGCATGCAGATTTCAGAGGAATGTAGAACGAAATATAGGTCTGAATTAAATAATTCATCTAGGCCTTAAAACATGTGCATTGTTTTCTGATAAAGTAGGCATTGCAATACAAAATAGGAAGCGATTTGTTTATACGAAACCGGTCAAGAGAGATACTTACTCCTCTTTGGCATCTGATCCCATCTCTGGTGTTTCCAGGGCTCCGTGTTTGTTGTAATTTTGTGTTCGTTATAGCATTATAAATTGACAGTCACCAGTAGAGCTAGTCCAGTCAGATGTACATATCAGGGGATCCAGATATATCTAGCCCAATGGAAGTTTCATCTGTTCATAAACAAGGTTAAACATTCATACAAATCTTGGAGAATATTCTTGGTATTCTGACAAGCTAGATTTTTTACTACAACATCGTAGATATAATAATTAACGCAATGACTTTATTTTTGCGATATACTAGTGATGAACTGTTTCACGGCAAATAATTTTCGGGAATGAGATTATCTTAAATAAATACAAGAAACATAATATTACTAGTTCGCTGCGAGAAATAATCACGCGTAAAAGGATTTTGCGAATCGTGTGAGAATTTCTTGCATGCGAATCAAACGTTGTTTTATTGAATAGTAAAGCTCTTTAACACAATTTGTTTTGGATACAGGTAAATCAGGGGATTGGAAGAATTGGCTGAAAGTTGCCCAGAGTGAGGCAGTGGATGCATTGGTAGAGGCCGCAAAAATCCCTTTTGAAATCAAGTACACCTAAAGAACGATCAAAGTGAAATGTTGAATGAAGACAAAATCAAACTTAATACATATATATTATAAAACAGTGAGACATTGCATGGACTTTAGGCAGGAAGATATAGATAATAGATCTACCTCACCGTTACTACAGAAAACGAAGAAGCCGTATCAAGGAGAAGAGACATGAATCTCAACAATTTACTAAAATGTCTGAAAATTACAATGTACAATGGACTTAAAGGACACAGAAATATCATTTTTCATCACTGAGATGTGTATTCATTGCTGTACTGTTATATATCATTTTGGAGTCAGACTATTGATATAAGGGATCTTCCTTGAGATCTATACTTCAAATGTATCTTTTTACAAAGTATTGTGCATTATACCTTAAAGTAAGCGCTTGTTAATATACATGTATTCCATATACATTTATTTAGAGGCAGCATAGATTTGGTTTACATGGATATGTGTTGATGATACATGTATATTTCAATAAACATCTTTTTAATCATATAATACTGTATTTTGTTATGAAATCAATTATCAGTATGCACGGTAAAAAACACGGTCACATCGAAATAATTTTCAGTCCCGTTAGTTTTACTACATGAACTTCTTGGATGTCACGAATCCAGTTTATAACGAATCACACTTGTTCATTCCCAGTACTTCCATAAAACCGTGTTGTGCTCTGTTTTGAATGCAAGGTGAAGATAACGAACAGTGATCAATCTCATAACTCCTACAAGCAATACAAAATAGATAGTTGGGCAAACACGGACCCCTGGACACACCAGAGGTGGGATCAGGTGCCTAGGAGGAGTAAGAATATATGGCGTCCTTGCCGTTACAATAAGACGTATTAATGATTACAGTATGATTACAGTATGAAAAAGAGATCGACATCGCTGGTCATTTTCGCACATTTTGCTTTTATCAGAAGTGAGCAAATTAAAAAGAAATATAAAGTAACCAAAACAGACGTTGGACCAATTCCAAATGCTTGAAGTCAAGTTCTAATGCACCAGAGTTGAAAATAGGAGATCAGTTCCCTCTCTCCTAATGTTGGACAATGACGTTATTTTGGATTTGATCAGGTTGACAGTAATTCAATCACTTAGAAATTTTCCTATTGAATACGAATACTTGCCTTCGAATCTTGACGAAAGAAAGCTTTAAATTATCCAAAACACAGCATAATTAGTGTAGTTCATATATATGATGTTTACCCGAGTGAAATTCAGCATTACTGATTTTAAAAAAAATTAGCAGAATACTCACGATGAATGTAAATGAATAATTGTTCAATGCATGCAAATTGCTGGATATACAGAACTATTTTGATACGTGCATACATATATCTCGTCAAATGCTTAAAATCCAGCTGTGACGTCATTCTACTGAAATAGTGCTCCATTATTTTTCAGGAACGAGGACTTTCATACAACTACTTAGTACTGTTCTGTTGAGCTAAATATGATTGTTTAATGAATACATTCCTCCTAATCCCCCTGGCCTCTGTCACTATTTTTAAAAAAATGTAAAGAATAATTTTTAATTTTCATATTTAAACTTAAGGGTAGAGATGAGAGTTGAACCCAAAACCCCTCACGTGAGAGGCAAATGCTCTATCTTCTGTGTAACTTTGGAAAAATAAACAATATATGTTTTATATGACAAAACTTTATGTAAAACTTATACGGTACTAATTTTGATGCACCAGATGCGCATTTCAACAAATTATGTCTCTTCAGTGATGCTCAACCGAACTGTTTGAAATCCGAAATAACAATGAAGTTTTAGAGCTATTATAGGCAAACACTGTGCGAAAAAAAAAGTGGAGTCAAATTCGTTTAAGGATAAGAGCTATGCGTGAGGGAGATAATCCATAATTTTAAAATGAATTTCTAAATTGTATAACAGCAATTAATTATACATCCGTATTTTCAAGCTAGTAACGAAATACTTAGCTACATCTATATAATTCGCACAATACACACTATCCATACAATACACTGGACTCGTTACGTATATTCTGTAAATTCGTCCAATACACAGGCTTTGATGAATACACATAATTTGTCTGATATATGTCACAATACAAACAATACTGATGTTACTGTATTTCATGTCTTTCTTACTTCCCAAATATTAAAGATAATTTTGTTTTTATAAAAATGTATATCTAACTGGCAGCGTTAGCAATATATTCGATTGGTACTAAACGTGGCATCTCAGGGATTTCATGAAAAGAATGACGATTTAGAGCACACTTAATTTTATGGGTGTTGCTGAAAGAAAAACGTAACGAAAATAGGACAAGTATTGTATGCAATGATGGTTGTAGGAGATAAACATTTTATTAATCAAAATATTTTTTATGAACAAGGGAAGCAGAAACAGACAAAACGGGAAGTCATCCATATAATCCACCGCTTCATATACTTCATGCTAACGCATATGTATTTTAAAACCATTGTAACGTACTGTGAAAAGTATTAAGCAAGCGCCTGTGGGTACCATCCCCTTTTCTCTGGCTATGTCATTTTCTCACCCTCCCACTCCCTCGACTGTGATGGTTTTTCACAAATAAAAGCAAATATTTATTGAAAAGTACTTGAAATTTCACATTTAACTACTTTATTCTGGCTGTCACCAGAAGATAATAGATTGTGGTGAGCCTATCCAATAATTAAGATGCTTCCATCCCCTCCCCATGAAAAAACAACAACAACACAACAACATTGAAAAGACGAAATGATTTTTTCAACGACTTTCCCAACATAATCTTTTAAAATCGAACTTGCTTTTAATTGATCTATATATTTTAAAGATAGTTGAACATGAATTAATTTTAGTTCTACACCAGGTATAGTTAACATTTATGATATATGTTATAACGATCTACTTCGTCAGTACAACCTTGCATTGGGTCAAATGCTGTCTGACGTGTTTCATACCGATATTTAAGCCGTTTTTGGCACACAGATTTTGACTGCGGATAACTCCGTTTACCTGATCAGGATATAGGGCTCACGGCGGGTGAGACCGGTCAACAGGGGATGCTTACTCCTCCTAGGCACCTGATCCCACCTCTGGTGTGTCCAGGGGTCCGTGTTTGCCCAACTATCTATTTTGTATTGCTTTTTAGAGTTATGATATTGATCACTGTTCGTTATCTCCACCTTTCATATTGGTTTTCTTTTTCGTTCCGTTATATATATATTTATATACAGCATGTATGTATGTATGCCTATGCCTATATACATCTGTAACAGGAAGGGCGAAAATGCAACGGACCAGACCGGGATTCGAACCCGGTCCCCCTGAATCTCTAGTCTACCAACTGAGCTATCTGGCCACCGGCGATCGAACCCGGCTGACCGCTACATTCCTCCCTCCTTAAATGCCTTCACACCTGAAGACATCAACCCAGGATCTTTATCCCCTGGCAGGCATTTCCACCTGTCAGTTCCAGGGGCTGGTCTACGGCACCAAATGTAACAGGAAGGGAGAAAATGCAACGGACCAGACCGGGATTCGAACCCGGGCCCCCTGCATCTCTAGTCAGGTGCTCTACCAACTGAGCTAACTGGCCACCGGCGATCGAATCCGGCTGACCGTTACACATCTAATCCAGGGGCCCCCTGGCACCCTAGATGAGGATTATAAGGGGGTCTCAGCGGAGACTTTACCCCGAAATATTAATGTATTTTGAAATTAAAGACTGATATAATTCATAATAGAGACGAGGTTCTGTCGCTTATTGAAAGGCCGAGGCTATCTGAATCTAGGATCTTTCAAAATCGGGGATTTCAGGTCCTCATTTTTAACTATATCAACATCACATGTCCAGCTGGACTATAATTGAAAGAAGACGATGAATACGAACATGTAAGTGAATTAAGTATAAGATGGTATATATCAGAGTTTAATTGTAATTATAAAAATATATAAATGAAATAGTCTTTCATTGTTGTTTTATCGGTAACTTGAATTGCACAAAACATTTTAGTGATTTTGTTCTGGAATGCCACATGTAGCTGTCTCCGTCACCATATAAGACAGCAAAGGAAGCATTTTCTTGTTTAATGAAAGCTTTGACAAACGACCCACGTTTTATATTTCAAAACATCATTTATCGATCCGGGTTAGAATAGGTCTTCAGTACCCCATTGTTTGTCGTAAGAGCCGACTAAATGGGTCGGTCCTTCGGATGAGACCACATAAACCGAGGTCCTGTGTCACAGCAGGTGTGACACGATAAAAATATTTCCTTGTTCAATGGCCATAATTGCCGAACACAGGTTTATATTTTGCAGCCCTTCACCAGCAATTGCGACGTTTCCATCTGAGTGAAAAGTTCTCGAGAGGGACGTTAAACAACATACAATCAATCAATCCTGCAATATACAAGAAAACGCGATTTCGATTTCTTGAATATTCATACAAATATCTCGTTAGATATACATAATCGTCCAACATACATGTATACATCCTGAATCTCGTCCAATACACGTAATTGTCCAATACATGCACTCGTGAAACATACATTTATCGCCCAATACACATTTGATGGTGTAATTCCCATAACTCGTTCCATATACAGAAGTCGTTAAACACAGCAGGGATGGCAATATTTTCGACTAGTACTGAACGTGACATTCCGCGGATTTCATGTAAAAGTTGACGATATAGAACGCACTTATCAACATAATATACATTCCTTTGTATCGTTAACATTCATTGATGTATGGGTGTATTCGGAAGAAGCACTGTGTGACAGATGGACTGTGATGAATGGACATAGTTTTGTTTATTTTTATGTAAATTTCAACCTGATCCGCATCGCTTCAGGGGATAGATTCAATAACAATGGCGAAATAGACCATACATCTCTAGCTATTCTGATTTAATCAGAACATACGAAAGGTTAAACCCATTTCTGATGTTAACATACATCAGACGTTAAATAACTAGACCTTAACGATTCGGGGATTTCTCATGTAAACAATCCTGTTTTTCAAAAGTTGAAGAAATAGACTTTTAAAAATTCGTAATTTCTTATGTAAGCATATAACTAGACTGGGGTTAATGTACACCAAATGCACAAAATGTACCTTCCATTTTAATGCAAAGTAAAAATAATTACATATTAAATCTGTCCTCAACTTTATTGCATGGTGCAGCTATTTTCATAAAATAGCGTAATAAAACATTGGAATAGGTCATGAACATAGATATAATACATGCAGTTGTTTTTATCTGATTATTCTTCTCCAATATTTATGCTGCTATATTTGAAATATAAATTCGGATGTTTTAGTCATCCATCCTAGTGAACTGTAGGTACATGGAGCTTTGATATCCATCAATAACATCAAATTATTCAACTAAACGAATTCCTTTTCATTCCATTTATAATGAACCATTAACAATTAACAATAATCAGTCTGTCTGCTGCGATGTCTTATCCCGCTATGGTTGGAAACTTTAAAATATAAACCTTTTTAAAACCAACTTTATTATCATTTCTTTTCTGAGGAAGATAAAAACAATTTGAGAGAAGGTTTACAAATCGTGGTAGTCTGCAAGATTTGATTCCTGTTGTTTTTAAATTTCCCCAAAGTTCTCATCGCATATATTTTTAATATTGACCTAAAATGAAGTAATGTATGCGGTATAATTTCAGTGTTAAAAACTGCGACGTGGCTTGGTGATGTAACAGGTGAGTATATAGAACGACTACAGACCCTATATATACACTCAAATCCCATCGAATAAACAAAGCGCTCATTGACTCCATACGAATAAAAGTTAACGTTTATCGACAAGAAGACAAATCTAAGGTAAGAACAAGCAATGTAGAAAAATAATAATATGACTGATTGCTCGTGGAATCCATTTCTATAATTATACCTCAGCTATCTTGATCCATGTGGATAATTATACCTCAGCTGTCTTGATCCATGTGGTATCAGACTTCACTAATGAGTGACCATTAGGTTTTCAGAGACCGTGATGTACATGTATATAGTGATCATTGCTATTATAAGACATTAAGTCCCTGGTCATTTAACAAAGTTAACATTTCGTACAATGTTTACTTATATTATGTAGTTTCTTTACCATACGTAACTTAACGAGATTCAACTAAAAAAATTTTTTATTTGTATGATTGTATACGACGTTTTAAAATGCATTTCACTAGGTTATTATGCATTTAAAATACTATAATCAGTGACCAGAACTTCTATCTATGTAATTCATGCTGTCGTCTTATACGGGAGCTGTATATTATCTCTGTAATCTGAACGAGAAATAAACTTGAATTCCCCTTTGTAAATCACAGCTAATTCTATAATAGGGTTTCTCCTGCAGCGTAATTCGATTATTCTAATACAATGTACATTCTTTTAGAATAGGCATACGAGTCATTCGGGTATTTAGCTGATGGTATCTAGTCAGTTTAAGCATGTGTGTAATTCTATCATTTAGTTAACATTCTCTCTCTCTCTCTCTCTCTCTCTCTCTGTCTCTCTCTCTCTCTCTCTCTCTCTCTCTCTCTCTCTTAGATTATTTAAGAGTTGCTTATTCTAGTATCTAAATTAATTACATATATTTAACTGACTGTGTTAATCTACTCTCCTCTATTTTCCTCTCTCTAAATTTATGCAGGAGTTTTACTCTAGTATTTGAAATGATTATATTCTTTTTAAGATTGAAGCAGATACCTTAATTCAGTATTTAACTGACTGTTCCTTTCTTTTTAAGATGAGTAGAAAAGATATCAAAGATCCCAGCGGCAAGGTGGTAATGCAGGTTGTGGAATATGACGGATTTCTATTTCCTGTCAGCGTCATGGGTGACATAGTGGGACAACTCAAAGAGTTAAATGGCATGTCATTCAGGGACAGCGATGTCTGTGTGATTTCATACCCCAAATCTGGTTTGTAACTTAATATGGTATACTTATAGTATATTAGTAGTTTAAATTACAGTTGTAGTTAGCCCAAGTTTAAAATTTCGAATATCACCCAAAACAATTAAACAAAAAAAAATTGTAAGGACCATTACTATATATTTCTTTCCCAATGGCTTAATTTCTTTCATTTTGTAATATTTAGATTCTATTTATCTCCAGTCTCGTTTAGATTCAGCATTTCGGAAATTCTATGGTCGTTGTAACGATCTAGTTTGCCAATGCAACCTAGTATTGGGTTACATGCTGTCTGACGTGTTTCATAGCAATTGTCAGGCCGTTCTTGGCACACTGATTTTGACTACGGATAATTTCATTTACCTGATCAAGATATAGGGCTTATGGCGGGTGTGACGGGTCGACAGGGAATGCTCACTCCACCTAGGCACCTGATCCCACCTCTGGTATATCCCGGGGTCCGTGTTTGCCTGACTATCCATTTTGTATTGCTTATAGGAGTTATGAGATCGATCACTGTTCCTTATTTTCAACTCTGATCATATATTACTCACAAGGAATTTCCATTAGTTCAAAATATGATATTGAATCTTACAAATAGAACAAGTCCACTAATCCGCTTCCCTTGGAGAGAGTGAGCACATAAAACATTGATCACTAGACATAGAAAACTGCACATCAGACATATTAACATTATAAATTCAATCATGATCATATCTAAATATCAATTATTTCATCACTGTAGGGACGCATTGGTGCTATGAAGTGGTGGACATGTTACGAAATAAGTCTTCGGAGTATCACGACAAGATGCCCCCACTCTTAGAAATGTTCCCCGTAGTAAAACTCAAGCAGGTGACAGATGGTGTTTATGCATCCCATTTGGTACCTCGACACATGCCGAAAGATTTCATGGCCAGGAAATGTAAACTCATCAACATCTACAGAAATCCAAAAGACGTCTGTGTGTCTATGTTTAATTTCATCAAGAAGACGAAAGCTGGAGAATTGATGAAAGACATGGAATTTGACGTCTTCTTCGATATGTACATGACTGGACAACGTAAGATAACAGAAAATATTTACATTTCCAATGTTTTTACATGTAATATCTTTACTAAGTGTATTAACAACAATTTCCTCATGAATGTAATGCAGTTGTGAATATTGCGCGCATGGGTCTTTATAAACACAGTTCATCTAATCGAATGGCTGGGAATTCTCAGCAGAAATGAAATTAGAATATAAATACATGTATGAAAAATTCAATTTTATTTTTGAAAGTGAACTGGACCGTTTCACGTCAACATACTTTTCATGAAGCGCTGAGGCGCTAATCTGGCGCGAAGATTCGTGTCCATATGCATTTTCAAAAATGAAAGTAATTTATTTAAAAGTTATCATTATTCGGTGGGTAATACCGGTCAACTCGTAAGCACCTGATCCCAATTCTGCTGCGTGCAAATGTCCGTGTTTGTCGTACTCTTAATTTCGTATCCTTTATGGTATTTCTGAGATTGATCACTGTTCCTTATCTTCTCTGTTGCATGCAAGTTTACATTATGGTCCTGTCTGTAACGAATACATATATCGAAAACATTTCATCAAAACATGAAAATATCACATATAATTCACATACACGTAAAAACTACTCCAAGAGACGATAGCACAGAAGATTCATGTTTACATTTCAGTTATTGGGGGTTCCTGGGCAGGATATGTCAAAGAATGGACCAATTTCCAGGAAGAAAATCCAACGTACCCTCTCTTAAATCTCTGCTACGAAGACATGAAGAAGGTAACAGATTATTATCCGTCGGATCACAGCTAGCATAGCTTTCTAAAGCATGCATACACGAGACTTTCTGTAACTTTCCTTCAGAGTTGAACGCTATGTGGTCCTATACAAAAGATTAGACTCATGTTTTTATTACACGTGTGATGAATGTTGCTAAGAAATGATAACGTAATTGAGAGTTCAACAATGTGTATTCTCTTTTGATTTAACGATCTTTCATTTTAGGACCTTAAAACACACGTAAAAAAGATATCCGACTTCCTGGAACTAGACACAAGTGACGAACTGATCAGTGAAATTGCGAATAAGTGTGAGTTTAAGGCAATGTCGGCTTATAAGAACAGCAACATCCCCGCGGCTATGAGCATTATGACTGATGTAAAAGACAAACACATACTGTACAGAAAAGGTAAATAACACGATTCCTGAAAATCCGTTTCTTTTGATAGAACCCCCCTCTTTAATACAATGTATTATAGGTTGATTTACATATTCAATATAGTATATACTAATCCAGCTGATTGTAGTTTGCGTATCAAACATCAATTTGTTTGATATGTAATCATGTTCACGTAAATTCTGCCTTCAAATATATTTTAATCGTTCGAAAAATTGAGATTAATTACCAAAAATATATTCTTTCACGTCTTAGTTAAAGGCAATCTATTAAGATTCCCCAATGCAGTACACCCCTTCCTAGAAATTTCTTCTCTAAAACTAATTCCCGGGGTTTTTAATTCTATGGGTTATCTTACTCTATAAAACCGGTATTCTCAGATTCATTGCTGCATGCAGATTTCAGAGGAATGTATATAGAATATAGGTCTGAACTGAATGATTCATCTAAACCTCAAAACATGTGCATTGTTTTCTGATAAAGTAGATATTGTAATATAATATAGGAAGTACTTTCGTTAAGAAACCGGTCAACAGAGGATACATACTCCTCTTTGGCATCTGATCCCATCTCTGGTGTTTCCAGGGTTCCGTGTTTGCTGTGGTTTTGTATTTGGTATACCATTATAAGTTGGCAGAGTCACCAGTAGAACTAGGCCAGTCAGATGTACATATCAGGGGATCCAGATATATCTAGCGCAATGGAAGTTTCATCTTTTCATAAACAAGATTAAACATTCATGCAAATCTTGGAGAATATTCTTGGTATTCTGACAATATAAATTTATTATTACAATATGAAAGGTATAGTAATTAACTCAACGACTTTAATTTTGCGATTTATTATATAGCTAACAAATAGTCTATTATAAAATCTGCGTAAAATCTAGAAAATGTTAGCGTTCAATATCCTGAGAATTTATTGAACGCTAACTTTGCATTGGGTAAATTGTATGCACCCGAAACATTCCGAGTATGAGCGTTCAATATTGACGTTACCGTAACGACGTGAACGAGCCACAATGGCAGACGGCGGTCCTCCGAGTCTGACAGATTCGGTATTTGATATTTACTTAAGCAAATGTTTTACTGTACATAAACTATAATGTCCCCATTCACAAAATCAGTTTGCTTCATGCATTAATGACGGGTTAAATATTGAACAGTTAAGAAATGCATGCCGATATTGCTCACCTTCACCTTAGATGCCAATATTGATGTATTCTCGTCTATTTTGGAGTATTTTAAGTGAAAAAGGATATAATGTAACAACTAAATACTTTAGCTATATAATAAAAGGGTTATTGAACTTATATAGGTAAATATTGTCACTCGTTAGCTGTCAAAATGCACTCACAAGCTCGTGCATTTTCACAGTCAACTCGTGCCAATATTCACCAATATAAGTTTAATAACCCTATAATACTAGTATTGAATTGTTTCACAGCAACTAATTTTCACGAATGAGATTATCTTAAATAAATACACGAAGCATAAAATGATTGGTTCGCTGCGAGAAATATTCACGAGGAAAAGGCTTTTGCGAATCGTGTAAGAATTTCTCGCATGCGAATAAAAGTTGTTTTACTGTATATTAAAGCTCATTAGCACCATTTTTGTGGTTACAGGTAAATCAGGGGACTGGAAGAATTGGCTGAAGGTTGCTCAGAGTGAGGCAGTGGATGCAGCGCTGGAAGCCGCAAATGTCCCTTTTCAAATCAAATACACCTAAAGAACGATCAAAGTGAAATGTTGGATGAAAACAAAATCAAAATTAATACATATATATGATAGAACAGTGAAACATCGCGTCCACTTTAGGCAGGAAGATACAGATAATAGATCTACCTGACAGTTACTACAGAAAACGTGGAAGCCTAGTCAAGAAGTGATATGAATCTCAACTATTTACTAAAAATGTATGAAAATTACGTATGCATTGGACTTGAGGGGCACCGAAGTGTCATTTTCCACTATTTAAAATTTTTTTTCATTACTGTACTCGTATATTTCCTGTTAACATTTAAGTTATAATATTGATATAAGGGGTCATTTCTTGAGACCTATACTTAAAATGTATCTTTTTGCAATGTATTGTGCATTATACCTTAGCATAAGCACTTGCTGATATACATATATTCCATGTACTTTTATTCAGAGGCAGCATTGATTTGGTTTACATGGATATGTATTGATGATACATGTATATTTTAATAAACATCTTTTTAATAATATAATACCGTATTTTGTTATGGAATCAATTCTCAGGGTAAAACACGGTCACATCGAAATAATTTTCAGTCCCGTTAGTTTTACGACATGAACTTATTGGATGAAAGGTGAAGACAACGAACAGTGATCAATCTCATAACTCCTACAAGCAATGCAAAATAGATAGTTGGACAAACACGGAACCCTGAAACACCAGAGGTGGGATCAGGTGCCTAGAAGGAGTAAGCAACTCCTGTTGACCGGTCACACCCGCCGTGAGCCCTATATCCTGTTCAGGTAAACGGAGTTATCCACAGTCAAAATCAGTGTGCCAAGAACGGCATAACAATTGGTATGGATGTAACGAATCAAGTTTATAACGAATCACACTTGTGCATTCCCAGTACTTCCATAAAACCGTGTTGTACTCTGTTTTGAATATATGGCGTCCTTGCCGTTACAATAAAACATGTTAATGATTACGGCATAAAAGAGGAATCGACATCGCAGATCATGTTCGCACATTTTGCTTTTATTAGAATTGGGCGAATTAAAAAAAATATACAGTAGCCAAATAAGACGTTGGTCCAATTGAAAATGCGTGAAGTCGGGTTATAATTCACCAAAGTTGAAAATAGGATCTGCTCTCTCTCTCTCTCTCTCACTGTTGGACGATGACTTTGTTTTGTTTTGGATCAGGGTTGTTGGACGATGACTTTGTTTTGTTTTGGATAAGGGTTGTTGGACGATGACTTTGTTTTGTTTTGGATAAGGGTTGTTGGACGATGACTTTGTTTTGTTTTGGATCAGGGTTGTTGGACGATGACTTTGTTTTGTTTTGGATAAGGGTTGTTGGACGATGAATTTGTTTTGTTTTGGATCAGGGTTGTTGGACGATGACTTTGTTTTGAATCAGGGTTGTTGGTAATTCAATCAGTTAGTTCCCATTGAATACGAAGACTTGCGTTCGAATCTTGATGGAAGAAGTCTTCAAAATATCCAAAACACAGCATAATTAGTGCAGTTCGTATATATGATTTTTACCCGAGTGAAAATGCAGAGTTAGTGATTTCAAAGACTATTAGGAGAATACCCACGATGAATGTAAATGAATCAATGCATGCAAATTGTTGGATATACAAAACTCTTTTGATACGTGCATACATATATCGTCAAATACTTAAATATCAAGCTGTGGCGTCATTTTACTGAAATAGTGCTCCATTAGTTTTCAGGAACGGGGAGTTTCAGACAACTACTTAGTAATGTTCTGTTAAGCTAAATATGATTGTTTAATGAATACATTCCCCCTAATCCCTCTGGCCTCTGTCACTATTTTAAGAAAATGTAAAGAGTAATTTTCATATTAAAACCTAAGGGCAGGGATGAGAGATGAACCCAAAACTTTTCACGTGAGAAGCAAATGCTCTTTCTTCTGAGTAACTGAGGAATATGACAACTTTGGAAAAATAAACAATAAATGTTTTATATGACAAAACTCTATGCTAGTATCATACATCTATATAACTCACACAATACACATGATTCATACAATACAATGAACTCGTTACGTATATTCTGTTAATTCGTCCAATACACAGACTTTGTTGAATGAAAGGTGAAGATAACGAACAGTGATCAATCTCAGAACTCCTATAAGCAATACACAATAGATGGGTGGTCAAACACGGGCCCCTGGACACACCAGAGGTTGAATACACATAATTTGTCCAATATATAACTCACCCAATCCAAAAATACTGATATTACTGTATGTCATGTCTTTCTTACTTCCAAATATTAAAAGCAACTTTTCTTTATAAAAATGCTTGTTTAACCTGACAGTGTCAGCAATATATTCGATTGGTACTCAACGTGGCATTTCAGGGATTTCATGAAAAGGATGACGACAAAAAATACAATTTCACGGGTGTTGTTAGAAGAAAAAACGTAACGAAAAAAGAAAAAAAAACCCCAGAAAGTATTGTATGCAATGATGTTATTTAAGAAATAAGATATCATTTTTGAATGTTGTTGGAATATGGTATGAAGTTGGTTACGTGATCAAATCCTATAACGCCCGAAGGGCGTTATAGTAGATTTGATCACGTACCAACTTCATGTCATATCCCAATAACATTCAAAAATGATATTTTATTTCTTATATTTATATTTTCTATTTTGATTTGTGTTCTTGCCGAGCTTCCATGATTATGTAGCAGATGACCAAAATAACGACCGTAGAACACAAAATATAGTTTGTAAGAATTTTATCGAATACAAAATTAGGAACAATATCAAAGAGAATATAAGATATAAGATATAGATATATAATTAAGAATGTTTAAAAAAAGATGAAACATGTGTAAAAATAAAGGTAATGTAGAGGGTAAAGTTAACTGAAATGACAAGAAGAGCGGAGTAAACTACATCCGTGGTGTGATTTGGTCGAGAAACTGGCGTCGGTCTAGCTTACTAAGTTGAAAAGCGCAATTGTTGATCACAGATTTCGACGGAAATTCAAAGGATCTGAGAGAATTGATGGTGGATATGATGGGTCACGTTAACGTTAAGCTCTTAGTCAGGTTTTTGGAAAGAAACAACGGTATGTTCATCGTTAGGACTCGCGGTTGTAGCCATGCAGGAGACGATTCAAGACAGTAGGACAGATTTAGACCAAGTGCAGGTATGTTGCGTCTTTTATTTACCTTTAGTGTGTGCAAAATAAAATAAAAATGAACTGACGGAGTTTTTGTTCACATGAGAGATTTTTGTTGTAGGATTTTAATTTCAGAAGACTCGCAACGGTACCTGACATGAACATGTAAATTTTTCGAGCCTCGAAACCAGCCTCGCTTATAATCATGCCGAGTCATAGCCGTGATGGAAGTTGCCAGGAAACAACAGGTTAACTTATCATCATGAAGTAAATACATGTACGCTTATAACTCTGCCTACATGTTTTCGCTTCCAATATCATAGAACTTTATATTATAAATTCGCCATGCAGAAGTTGCAGACGGTATTTAAAACTGTATGAAATGAAACAACAGAAGATTATATGTTTAATGTTTCTCTTTTATAAATTGATGAAATTCTTATTTTTTACAAAATAAACTGTATAAATATCCTGCTGGGTTTATTTCTGTTATGATGTCATTGCAGTGGCGGATCCAGGGTTTACGAAAGGGTGTGTGTGAAAGTCAAGTATTAGCCAAAACGCTTAGCCATTTTGGGTGCCAATCTGGAATTTTACTAATCTGGAATTTTACTCACACTATTTCTATTATTTAAATTTGTGGCTAGAGGGTGTGTGTGTGTGTGTGTGTCTAAATCCCCCACTGCATTGCATAAGCAAGAAGCCAGGTGAAAATACAGAAACTGACTTTTGAAGCGGCGATTGTATTCATACGCAAGAACAAACTGATCACATGACCAATTTCATGTCACACGAAATTGAACATCAATTTCATTAGTACTGTCATATAAGGAAATGCATTGGCAAATGTAAATATTAGGAGATAAACATATTTGTTTAATCAAAAGATTTTTAATGAACAAGGGAAGGAGAAACAGAGAAAAGGGGAAGTCATCCCTAGAATCCACCGTTTCATATATACTTCATACTAATACATATGTATATTAAAACCCCTGTGGGTACCATCCCCTTTTCTCCTGCTTTGTCATTCTCTGACACTCCCACTCCCTCGACTGTGACGGTTTTTCACGAATAAAAAAATAAATAACATAGATGTATTGAAAAGTACCAATAAATAAGATGCTTTCATCCCCTCCCCACGAAAAAAAAAAAAACAACATTGAAAAGACAAAATAATTTTTCAACAACTTTCCCCAACACAGTCTTTTTAAATCGAACTTGTTTTTAATCGATTTAGATATTTTTAAGATAATTGAACATGAATTCAATTTTAGTTCTACACCAGGTATAGTAAACATTTATGTTATAAGATCAAACTTTAAAGCAGTGTGCATAAAACGTTTGCTTTATTTGAGATCAAATTTGTGTGATGTGAAAGTTCGTAAATGTACCGATTCCAGCAGATTTAACTCAAAGAGATAAAGCAAAAACTAATGAAACAGACCCATTGAAAACAAAGGTGAAGTTTAGGGCCGCAGTAAAGGAAATTAACAGATTTGATTCATACAACGCAAGACTGTATATGAAATAGCTAAACGGCTAACAGAGAATTTTTGTTTGAATTGAATTAAAAGGTCATCTCATTATTTAATCTAAATAATAGCATAGGAGAATTTAATTTGCTCTTGTCACTAAGTCTCTGTTAGTTCAAAAATAGTAAAAAAATCAAACACAAGATGTTGAACTTGTTAATGGATAAGTGAAGATAACGAACAGTGATCAATCTCATAACATCTCTGCTAAGATCATGAATGGTCGTTGCTTTATACATACCGCATTACCTATTGTATATTCACACAAACACTGAATTGTGTGTGAATACATTTGCGTTAAAGACTCTCTAACACCTTTATCTATGTCGAAAGTTCAAAATTCTTGTAAACGTTCAACTTTGCTTAATCATTATCTTATAGAGCAGAATTTTAATATAAAACTGTTTTACCTTATGGAAACAAATTCCTAATCATTTGCCTTTGATCATATTAAAGTATATGTTCCCGATTTTTGCTGTTGTATTACATGTAGCTACATTTTGTAACTTAATCATTCCAATTCTTAAATTCCGTTTTGTTTTCCATTCCGTGTTTTTTTTGCGATGCCCTAACTTTACAGGTCATTAATGTCTTGATAACTGCGTGACAGATGGACTCCGGTGAAGGTATATAGTTCTGTTTATTTCTATGTAAATTTCATACTGATCCGCATCACTTCAGGGAAAGGTTTCAATATCAATGACTAAATAGACCGTACATTTCTAGCATCAGAACATGCGAAAAGATAAACCAATTTCTGATGTTAACGTTAACATCAAACGTTGAATAACTAGACCTTAACAATTCGGTGATTTTTTATGTAAACATACATGTATATCAAAAGTTGAATAATTGGACCTTAAAAATCCCGCGAGTTCTGGTGCAAGCATACAACTCAACCGAGGTTAATGTACTTAACGCACCAATGCTCTAAATATAAACGTTTCACATAATAAATATGTTTTCAGGTTTATTGCATGACACAGATATTTGCATACAATAGCGGAATAAACCGTTGGAATAGCTGACGAACAACGAAAATACATAAAAAAATATTTGAATTTACACTTCTTCATTACTTATACTGCGATACTTAAAACAAACCCAGATGTTTTGGTCATTCATCGTAGTGAACTTTAGGTACGTATTACTCTACTATTGACCTAAATAGTAATGTGTGAGGAGATGACCCGGCCCTGTGGTATAATTTCAGTGTTAAAAACTGCGACGTGGCTTGGTGATGAAAAAGGTGAGTATATAGAACGACTGCAGACCCTATATATACACCCATATACCATTCAAGAAACAAAACGCTCATTGACTTCATACAAACACACGTCAACGTTTATCGACAAGAAGACAGATCAAAGGTAAGAACAAGCAATGTAGTGAAAGAAAAAATATTACTGATTGCTCGTGGAATCCATTTCTATAATTATACCTCAGCTATCTTGATCTATGTGGAATCAGACTACACTAATGAGTGGCCATTAGTTTTACAGATTGTGATGTATATGTATGGAGTGACCATTGCTATTATAAGACATGCAATTGTTTCTGAGCAATGCAAAAAGTTTCGTACAATGTTTGTTATATTATGTAATTTCTTTACCATGCCTAACTTATTGAGATTCATTTTTTAAAGCTCTTTTTATTCGTGCAACGTTTTGAAATGCATTTTCACTACATATTTATGCCTCTAAAATACTGTAATCAGTGACCAGAGGCTGTGTCTATGTAATTCACGCTGTGGTCTTATGCGGGAGCTGTGTTATTTCTGAAATCTGAACGAGTAGAGTAATGAACTTGAATTGCCCCCTTATAAATCATAGTTAATTCTATGTCTGTTTTTCTACTACCGGGTAATTTGATTACTCTAATACAATGTCTTTAGATACGTCCACCTTCTTTTTGGATTAAGCATTCAAGTCATTCGGGTATTTGGCTGATTGTATCTAGTTTTGTTTAACTTTGAGCATGTGTGTAATTCTACTATTAAGCACACACACACACACACACACACACACACACTCTCTCTCTCTCTCTCTCTCTCTCTCTCTCTCTCTCTCTCTCTCTCTCTCTCTCTGTATCTCCCCCTCTTTGGATTTGTGAAGGAGTTTTACACTAGTAATGGAAATGATTATATTCATTTTAAGATTGAAGCAAGTTCCTTAATCTAGTATTTAAGTGTATTTTGTTAAGATGAGTAGCAAAGATATCAAAGATCCCAGCCGCAAGGTGGTCATGCAGGTTGTCGAATATGACGGGTTTCTATTTCCTGTCAGCGTCATGGGTGACATAGTGGAACAACTCAAACAGTTAAAAGACATGTCATTCAGGGACAGCGATGTCTGTGTGGGATTTCATACCCCAAATCTGGTTGGTAACTTAACATGCTGTACTTATAGTGTATTAGTCGTTTTACGTAGGGGTTTAGTTAGGCTAAGTTTAAAATTTCAAATATCATTTAAAACAGTAAAACAAAAAAGATTGTATGAACCATTACTATACATTTCCCAGTGGCTTAATTTCCTTGATTTTGTGATGTTTAGATTCCATTTCTTCATATGTTACACACAAGGAATGCATCATTAGTTTAAAACATCATATTGAATCTTACAAATAGAATGAGTCCACTAATCTGCTTCCCTTGGATAGAGTGAGCATATAAAATATTGACTGTACAGATTTACTCATGATGATATCTAAATATGATCTATTTCATCTCTGTTGGGACGCATTGGTGCTATGAAGTGGTTGACATGTTACGAAATAATTATTTAGAGTATCACGACAAGATGCCCCCACTCATAGAAATGTACCCCGTCGAGAAACTCAAGCAAGTGTCCGATTGTGTTTATGTGTCCCATTTGGTACCTCGACACATCACTGGACAACGTAAGATAGTAGAAACTATCTACTTTTCCAACATTTTTGCATTTTAATATCTTTACCAATTACTTTAATACATGAAGCGATTTCCTGAAGAATGCAATGCAGTTGTGAATAATGCTCGCATGAATCTTTATAACTACAATTCGTCTATTCTAAATGGCTGTGAATTTTCGACAGAAATGAAATTAGAATGTAAACACATACATAAGAAATAATTCTGTTTTTGAAAGTGAATTGCAACCCTGATGCGCTAGTATGCTAGCATGAAGAGTCGGAGTTCGTGTCCTTATGCATTTTCAAAAATGAAAGTAATCTATTTATAAGTTATCAATATACGGTGGGTGTTACCTGTCAACGGGTCAATTTTGCATCCTTTATGGTATTTATGAGGTTGATCAGTGTTTTTTATCGTCTCAACTTCATATATTTACATTATGGGCCTGTCTGTAACAAATACACATATCGAAAACATGTAATAACAACATGAAAATATCACAGATGATTCACATACATGTTAGAACTACCTCAAAAGAGACAATAACACTGATAATTCATGCATATACTTCAGTTCCTGGACAGGATATGTCAAAGAGTGGACCAATTTCCAGGAAGAAAATCCATCATACCCTCTCTTAAATCTCTGCTACGAAGACATGAAGAAGGTAATAGATGTTTATCCGTCCGATCACAGCTAGAATAGGTTTCTAAAACACGGATACAAGAGGCTTTCTTATAGATTTGCTTCGGAGTGGCACGCTATGTTGTCCTACGTAATATATCAACATCCTATTTTTAGCATGTGTGATAACTTTCGCAAAGTAATGTTGACAAATTTGATACTTCATTAATGTGTTTTCTCTTTTGAATGGACTGTCTTTCCTTGTAGGATCTTAAGACACACGTAAAACAGATTGCCGACTTCCTGGAACTAGACACAAGTGACGAACTGATCAGTGAAATTGCGAATGTGAGTTTAAGGCAATGTCAACATATAAGAACAGCAACGTTCCCGCTTCTTTGAACATGATGACTGATGTAAAAGACAAACATATACTGTACAGAAAAGGTAAATAACAGGATTTGTGTATCTTTTGATAGTACCCTCCCTTTGATTTAATGCATCATGTTTATTTATATATTTAGTATAGTGTACCAACATAGCTGACTGCAGTTTGTATATTAAACATCAATTTGGATGATATATAGACATGTTTAATTGGATTCTGCCTTCAAGTATATTTGAATCTTTCAAAAAATTGCGATTAATTACCAAATATATATTTACCCACATTTTAGTATCAGACCATCTACCTGGTTTTGCATATTAGGATCTCCCAATCCAGTACACCCTCCCCAGAAATTCGTACTCTAAAATTTAATTCCAGGGGTGGGTGGGATTTTAAGGATAATCTTCTTTTATATAACTGCTAGTCTCAGATCTATTGATATATGCGGATTTTAGAGGAATGTAAAAAATATAGATAACAATTAAATCATTCATCTAGACCTTAAAACATGTGCATTGTTTTCTGATAAAGTAGGTATTGTAATATAATATAGGAAGTACTTACGTTAAGAAACCGGTCAACAGAGGATACTTACTCCTCTTTGGCATCTGATCCAATCTCTGGTGTTTCCAGGGGTCCGTGTTTGCTGTAATTACCATTAGAGCAAGGCCAGCCACACGTACAAATGAGTGAATCCAGATATTTCCAGCCCAATGGAAGTTTCATCTTTTCATAAACAAGAATAGAGCATTCATGAAATTTTTTAACAATATTCTTGGCAATCTGATAAGATAAATATCCTACTACAATACGATATATATGGTAATTAACGGATTCAGTATACTGCGAACCAACCTTTTGCGATTTACTGGTGATCAACTCGTTCACAGCAACTAATTTTCGCGAATGAGATAATCTGAAATCAATACAAGAAACATTAAATGACTGGTTCGCTGCAAGAAATATTCACGAGGAAAAAGGCTTTTCCGAATCATGTGAAAATATCTTGCATGCGAATAAAAATTGTTTTACTTTATAACAAAATTGTTTTACACCGTTTGTATGGTTACAGGTAAATCGGGGGACTGGAAGAATTGGCTGAAGGTTGCTCAGAGTGAGGCAGTGGATGCAGCGGTAGAGGCCGCAAAAATCCCTCTGGAAATTAAATACACATAAAGAACGATCAAAGTGAGACGTTAAATGAAGGCAAAATCAACATTGATACTTCTAGAGAACAGTGAAACATTGCATCCACTTTATATATACTACTCAAAATTTGATAAGGAGCATAGATATTTTTCTGTTTAAAAAATTAATAACTGCATAACTGGCAATATTGTGTCTAAGTGAAATCAAAAACGTCTTCAACAAACTTGCACGTGCATTTCATGCCATGGGAAATGCGTTTTTCATCACAGTTAATGCTTTTGCTACCATTGCACGATTTTCACTCAGACATCGGTGTCTGATTCCTTCTAAAATTTCAAACTCACTTGAGTATTTACACTACGTTTATCAACACAATGTCCCCTCAACGTATGAGGCGTCGCCTGACGACAGAACAACTGGGCAGATGTATTGGAATGCTTGACGGTGGCTATTCACAACGTGACGTTGCAAATGCACTAAACGTCAGCCAGAGCGTTGTAAACAGGGCCTGGAACCGACAGCAAACTTTTGGTACAGCAGCACACCGACATGAGGGTGGTCGTCAGAGGTCGACAACCCAACGCCAAGACCATTTTGTGGCTCTTCAGGCACGACGCCATCCCTTCTGGACAGCAACCAGCCTACGTAACGACCTCCTGAACGCCTCGGGGGTGAATGTGTCCACTCAGACGATACGGAATCGGCTTCACAATGCAGGTCTCAACTCGAGAAGGGCATGTGTTTGAGTCCCTCTGACTGTTCGACACCGGCGGGAGCGATTGGACTGGGCTGAAGATCATCTCTCTTGGACACAGAACGATTGGGTTCAAGTTCTGTTCACCGATGAGTCCAGGTATTGTTTGGACTTTACAGACAGGAGGCACCGAGTGTGGCGACGACAACGTGAACGTTTCCATGATGCCAACATCAGTGAACATGACCGTTATGGTGGTGGTTCCATCATGGTCTGGGGTGGAATCAGCAGGGATGGAAGAACATATCTTCATGTCCTGGAGAGAGGAACAATGACGGGGGTGCGGTATCGGGATGAGATCCTCGATGTTTACGTCAGACCCTACGCTGGTGATGTTGGCCCTGAGTTCATCCTGATGGATGATAACGCACGTCCTCATCGCGCCAGGGTGGTGGAGCAGTACCTTCAGCAGGAGACAATTGTCGGTATGGACTGGCCAGCGCGCTCGCCGGACTTGAACCCGATTGAGCATGTATGGAACATGCTGCAGGTTGCCCTTTCACGCCGTAGAGCACAACCCACGACTTTGGCAGAGCTCGGAAACGCCCTGGTGGAAGGGTGGAACAGCCTTCCCATTGGAAACATCCGCGTGCTTATTGACAGTATGGCTCGACGTTGTCAAGCCGTCATTGATGCAAGGGGAGGCCATACCCGGTATTGACACTTCATCGACTAAGTGTAATGATGGACTATCCCCAAAAACTGTGTAATTCTTTCTCTGGTTTGCTGTTAACTTTTTGTAATGAAATGCCTTTTGGTGTTGTTATCAGATTTCAAGCATTCCGTATTGATAAAAGTTCATGCCGTTCATGAATTTTCATTCATAACCTGAGTAAACACGTTTCTAAGTCAAATTTATGTCTTTTGTTATGCTAGTGGTAAATTACACACATATAACCTAGTGATCCTTATCAAATTTTGAGTAGTATAATAGATCTACCTGACAGTTACTACAGATCACGCAGAAGCCCAGTGAAGGAGAAGAGATATGAATCTCAACTATTTATTAAAAATGTATGAAAATTACGTGTACATTGGACCTAAGGGGCACAGAAGTGTCATTTTTTACCATTTGAAATTTATATTTATTATTGTACTCGTATATTTCCTGTTAACATTTAAGTTATAATATTGATGTAAGGGGTCATTTCTTGAGACCTATACTTCAAATGTATCTTTTTGCAATGTATTGTGCATTATACCTTAATGTAAGCGCTTGTTAATATACATGTATTCTATATACTTTTACCCAGAGGCAACATTGATTTGATTTACATGGATATGTATCGATGATGCATGTATATTTCAATAAACATCTTTTAAATAATGCAATACCGTATTTTGTTATGAAATCAATTCCTTTCTCAGCATGTAAAACTTCTACGGTACCAATTTTGATGTACGAGATGCGCATTTCGACAAATAATGTCTCTTCAGTGATGCCCAACCCGAAATTTTGGAAACTCGAAATGACAAATAACTTGTAAGAGCTGAAAGGCAAATTAGAGTACCAAAAAAAAAAAAACTGTAGCCAAATTCGTCCAAGGATCAGAGCTATGCATGAGGGAGATATCATCCTTACTTTTGAAATGAATTTTTTAAATTTTATCCCAGCAATTAAATATACATCAGTATATGTACATTAAAACATGGTCCTAAGAAAATGATATCCAATTCCTTTAGTATTACAAGCTACATGTATGATCTTATAGGATGTAACGAAATAAGTTGATTACAAATCAAACTTGTTCGTTCCCAGTACTTTGCTAAAAGTGTGTTTTACCGCTTTGAAGATATGGCGTCCTGGTCATTACAATAAAATGTATTAATTAGTTTGGTATTAAAAAGGAATTTAAATCTCATTTTATTTTCACCCATTTTGCTTTCATCAGAAATGGGAAAATCTAAAACTCGACGAATTTAAAGTATCTAAAAATGATGTTGGACCACTTAAACAGTTTCCAATGTACTAAAAGTTGGCAATAGAATCAGTTCCTTTCCTTTGAAAAGTTGGACAATGTTTTTATTTGGTTTTCTATCAAGGTTGTTGGCAATGCAGTTAATCTGAAATGTTCGCTTCCTTGTACATGTGTGTTGAAATTCTCTCTGGAGAATTATTAGAAGTATCAAAAACACAGGATTCTTGGCGTAGTAGAAACATGCATACATGATTTTTACCAGAATAAAGATTCTGTTTTAGTGATTTCAATAGAAACTAGTTCTAATTGTAACGGGGACCGTTACATATGTTCCCCAAACCTCCTCCAATTAAAAACTGATATCATTGTAAACCTATAACAAAAATTCATTTTATTTTAGCCTTTAATTACACGTAGTACGTTTAATATGGTCATTTCAGTACCAACAAATGAAACAAAGTAATGCACGTGCATACACGCGCACGCGTGTCTGATTCTGCACTATTGTTGATGTCATTCAACAGGCATTTGTATCATATACCCACAGTATGAATTTCATAACTTTCCATCAAATATAAGGAAGTTATAGTGATTTTAAAATCGTCCAATCAGAATTCAGAACACGTGCATGCACGTGCTGAAGAGTAGTTCTAATCAGGAGCAATTGGAAGGAATACCAAGACACACCTAGAACCTAAAAATCAAAAGAATTTGATTAAAAACAAAAACGTTATCGTCCTTTGAAAAATTAAGTTTTGAAAGACGATGCACGAGGATGCGCGTGTGTGTTGGCATTTTTCATTACACCAATATATAGATATTTATATTATCTACCTATGCTGTGAATATCAACTCATTCGCTTCATTCATAAGAGAGTTACAGACGTTTTAGTATTATCCAATCAAAATGAAACGCACGTGCATGCGCGTCCAGATTGGTAATTTTCACCATGCAGATCAGTTAAGGATCTCAATACCTACCTATGATACGAATATCAAACCATTTCGATGAACAACAAAGAAGTTAGACTGATTACAAAGTTAGTATATGAAAATTTGTGATGCACGTGCATGCGCATGCACGCGCGTGCAGACAAAATGAATATCATTTTTCACATCTACAAATGATATACTATCATCCTAGCAAGGTTTCATATCGATCCCGTGTGAATTTCGATTTCGTAAATTTTGTACCAAAATTGCAATGCACGTGCGCGCGCGTGCATGCACGTGTGGAGAAAATGACTATCGTTCTGCACATCTACAAACGCTATATTATCATCCTGGAAAGTTTCATATTGATTCCTTTTGTACTTTCTGAGAACACTCCCGGACAAAAAAGTCCGGAGAAAAATAAGAATAAGAAGAAGAAACAGAGTAAAAACAATGTTCCCAAACTTTGTTTGGGGAACATAATTAAGCAGAATACAAACAGTATACCTGATCAGGATATGGGGCTCACGGCGGGTGTGACCGGTCAACAGGGGATGCTTACTCCTCCTAGGCACCTGATCCCACCTCTGGTGTGTCCAGGGGTCCGTGTTTGCCCAACTATCTATTTTGTATTGCTTGTAGGATTTATGAGATTGATCACTGTTCGTTATCTTCACCTTGCATATACAAATAATATGCATACGAAAGAGAAATTATTTACGTATTTTATTAATGACCCTATATATAAAGTATATTAGAATGTATGAATACATGTAAATTGCTGGATATACAGAACTCAGCCAATATACATACATGTATCTCGTCAAATAAACATAAATCATGAAATGTGGCGATAACGAACAATGGTAAATCGCATAACTCCTATAAGGAATACAAAATAGAGATGTGGGAAACACGGACTCTTGGATGTACGATAGATGGGATCAGGTGGCCAAGAGGAATAAACATCTCCTGTCGACCGGTCACATCCGCCGTGAACTCTTTAGATTGATCAGATTAATGGAGCAGTCCGTGGTCAAAATCAGCGTGGCAAGAACGGTCTAACAATCGCTATGAATCACGTCCGACATCATTTGACCCAGTGATACGTTACATTGGCAAACTAGATAATCATAACGATCATAGAATTTGCGAAATGTTGACTTTAAACGAAACTGTTGAAATCCCTGTCCCATCAACTCGTTTGTCAGTAGCCTGCATCGATTTAAAAACCGATCATATGTAGAACAAGCTCTTGTGTCTCGTCCATTACACATATATCACCCACTATAAATGCTGAATTGTCCAATTCACATAATTCGATCAATACATAAAACTCGTCCAAAACATCAGCATTGCTGAATACATATATTTTTTCCAATACATGTTGCTTATGTAAGATATAAAAATACTGACATGACAGGAAATCATGTATGCCTTTCTTACTTCCTAAATGTTAAAAAAGCTTTACCGTATAAATGATCAAACACGGCAGTGTCAGCAATATATTTGACTAGAACTGAACGTAGCGCTTCACATCTTTCAGGAGAAGTTAACGCATTTAAATTCACGGTATTGCCGAAACGCAGAAAGGAAAACAGAACGGAAAACTGGAAACGTTGTATGTTGTAATTAGATCAACATTTTGTAAAATCAAACAAGTTAGTATAAAGCTAAAAAGCAGAAATTTCAGAGAAAACAGAAAGTAATTCTCAGAATCCACCGATTCATGTAATTCATACTGATACATATATGTATGTATTTTAAAATCATTATAACTTTAAGCAAGCCATTTGGGTATCATCCCCCTTTTCTTGCTTTGTCATTTTCTGTCCCCTTCCTCGATTGCGACAATATTTTTCACTCATATGGAGACGTCACTATTGCCAGTGAAGGGTTGCAAATTTGAGGCCTATGCTCGGCGCTTACGATCTTTGCGCAGGGATGGATCTTTATCGTGCCATACGTATTGTGACACGGGACCTCGGTTTTAGTGGTCTCATCCGAAGGACCGCCCCATTTAGTCGCCTCTTACGATAAGCAAAGGGTACGGAGAACCTATTCTAAACTGGGATTGTATCACCTTAAGAAAATATTTGATGAACCTTTTCAAGAAATAAAAGAGTATCCCCTCACGAAAATAACAGCGAAAAGATAATAAAAATTGAACAATTTTCCCTAAACTGGTCTTGCTTTTGATCGATCCATAGAATTTTAAGAAAATTGAACTTGAATTTGATTTTAGTCTAGTATGATATACTTTTATGTACGTGTATCACATCAAGTGTTAAAACGAACGAGTTTTGTGTCGATAAAACGTTAGTCTCATATGGGATCAATTTATGTAAAGTGAAAGTTCGTACATGTACCGATTCCTGCGGATTAATGTTGAATCCAAAGAGATATAGCAAAATAGAAAAAGATTGAAACAGAACCAACGAAACCTAAAGTAAAGTTTATAGTAGTAGTAAGAAGAATTAACAAATTTATTTCATAATATATGAAATACCTAAAATGTTAACAGAAAATCTATATTTGAGTGGAATTGAAAGGTCATCGCATTATTAATCTAAACGAGAAGATGAAAACATATAGTTTATAAATAAGAACTGCCAAATGCCCTTGCCTATTTAGAATTATTGTGATCACGAAGTCTGTTTGTTAGAAAATGGTACATCAAATACAGCATGTTCAACTTGTCATGAATTATAGTTCTTTGAAATATACTACATTCCGTGTTATGAGTACGCACATATACTGCATCATGTGTAAATACATTTGCATTAAATGTGTTTAGCCACGAGAGGGAAGGTACATTTAAAGCATATGCATTCTATGCCTTCTTTACCTATTGGTGTCGCTGCTCGCTAACACCTGTCTATGCCGAAATTTCAAAGTTCTTGTAAAACACTTTATAAACTTTTATACAAATGCTTAATCAAGTGATGAGGCAGAATATTAAGAGAACATGGTTTAACCGCTTGTAACATAATTCCTAAAAGTTTTATTTTAATCCTAATACAGCATATTTTCCCGATTGTTGTTTTATAATAGCTACTCACTCACTCTAATTCTTAACAATTCTGTGATCTCTGATGTACACATACATGCATTTCAAACGTTTGATGACTAGACCTTATAAATCCTGTGGTTTCTAATGCAAGCTTTTAACTCAACCGAGGTTAATGTACTCAATGTACCTTCCATGTTGATGTCAAATAAAAGTTTTACACATCAAATATGTCTACACGTTTAAAGCAATTCAAGTTGTAACTGATGGCAAATAAATTGAAAAATAAAAGAACACATGTTCAATTTATTTGCGATTCAATGAAAAAAAATGTATATAGCATCTAGGAATCAAAGTGAAACTGAAGCAATAAGCCATCAAATCAACAGAAAATGTCGATTCATGAATTATTGCCATCCTGTCAGTAATTCCTGCTCATAATTTCCGATGTGCTTGACCCCGGAGGTCACCAGTTCGGAAAAAAGCGAAAGAGAGGCACTGAGCACGTGTCGTATTTGTAAACAACTTAACATGCCGATTTTATAGATGTCCCGTGTCACAGTAGGTGTGACACGCTAAAGAACCTTCGTTGCTCAATGACCGTATGCGCCAAGCATAAGCCTAAATTTGAAGCCGCCCCTCACCGGTATTGGTGACGTCTCCATTATGAGTGAAAATTCTCGAGAGGAACGTTAAACAAGTTACGTTTAATCAATCATTATCTACGCTGCATTACTTAAACCATAAACCCTGATGTTTTAGTCATTCATCATTGCGAATTATATGTACATGGAGTTTTCGTATCATCATAGTGAACTGTAGGTACATGGAGTTTTCATGTG
This sequence comes from Ostrea edulis, assembly GCF_947568905.1. Classification (NCBI taxonomy): domain Eukaryota; kingdom Metazoa; phylum Mollusca; class Bivalvia; order Ostreida; family Ostreidae; genus Ostrea; species Ostrea edulis. The sequence goes on from NC_079170.1 coordinate 83,035,790, forward strand.
TGTCAAAAACATCAATGCATTGCCTACTTTATACTTGTTCAACAAAAAATATTCCTTCTCGTGCTATTTATTCATTTATTATGAACCGTTCACTAAAAATCAACTCTTTTGTTAGCAAAACAGTATATCTATTACATTTTCGAGATCTTTATACAAAAGGGAAAGCTAGCGGTACATGTATAAAAACTACATGGGTAACACGCTGGTAGAATTCTTAAAAAGTAGTATATATCAGATTATACTAATTGGTGGAGAAATTTTATTTTAAAACACCAAAATAGCACTTTTTATATCTTGAATGAAATTTAAATTGGTTGTCATGGCAACAAAAAATGCATATAAAGGAGCTTTAACAGATCTACTTCAGAAAAAAATTCATTTCAAATATAATATTTGAACGATAAACAGTTAACAACTTTTGAAGGGTGCATTGAGCGTTTTATGAACAAAATACAATTCCAGCCCAAATATGATAAATGAAATTTATATTTATTGTAAAGTATTGTAACATCACATTTATTAGAAATTCAGATGGTTTTTTTTTTCTACATTCAATACAATGCTATATCTATACTTTTCAATTTCCCGGCGATTCTTCCACGGTCCTGTTTATCATAAATTTCGTGTTTCATTATAAACTACATCTCTGAAGTAAATTTCCTCTTCTTATTCCATAGCTTGATGTTTGTTTACATAGTTGAACAGACGACTGTTACCTTCGCGACAATATAAAGCCCGGTCAGTGGCGGATCTTTAGGTGGGGGATGAACGTAAAGTTAGGAAAAATGACACTTAACAAATCTTTTTTATGTCGACAAGATCCATGCCGTTATGCAGATGTTCCTTAGACAAAATTAAAAAAATATTTTAAGATACGAAAGGGAATGCTTACTCCTCCTAGGTACCTGATCTCACCTCTGGTGTATCCAGGGGTCCGTGTTTTCCCAACTATCTATATTTTATTGCTTATAAGAGTTATGAGATTAATCACTGTTCGATATCTTCATCGTTCATATACCAGAGAAGACCCCTCTTTTATTCGTACGTGATCATATCAGTCGCGTTTTCTACATTTCAAAGTTCATGCGATAAATCGCTCGACCGCTCAAGCATTGAAATATAAAGTGCATGTAATAAGAGAGGTAAAGCATGGTCAGGTTTATTTAAAAATGCTTGGAAATGTTTTAAAAATTCCTAGATGTCGAGCCTTGTCAAATTTGAGGATACTATTCACAAACATTGATCGATTATAACAGCTTGAAAATAAATCCTACTTTCCCTAGCAAGATTCGCAAACATTACATGTGATTCTGTCATGGTTTCACATCAAACATCAGCAACCGGTACCAATCATCATCTTTTACGAGAGCCATGCCATTGTTTACAAACAACTGACTTTCCCCATGTATTCCACATGCCGATGCTCATTAAGGGCGATTTTAAGGTTACACTATGGAACGCCGTTTCTGCCTTATAGTGTAATTCAGCCTTACGTTATGTCGATACATCTTTCTGTTATGTGGTTACATCATTACGTTATGTGGTTACATCATTATGTTATGTCGATATTTCTTTATGTTACGTGGTTATATCATTATGTAAAACTTATACGGTACCAATTTTGATGCACCAGATGCGCATTTCGACAAATAATGTCTCTTCGGTGATGCTCAACCGAAATCGTTGAAATCCGAAATAACTATGAAGTTTTAGAGCTAAATATAGCCAAAAACAGCGTGCCAAAAGAGTGGAGTCAAATTCGTCCAAGGATAAGAGCTATGCATGAGGGAGATAATCCTTAATTTTGAAATGAATTTATAAATTTTGTAACAGCAATTAAATATACATCCGTATTTTCAAGCTAGTAACGAAGTACTTAGCTACTGGGCTGTAGATACCCTCGGGGACTAACAGTCCACCAGCAGAGGCCTCGACCCAGGGGACATAATGTAAAACTTATAGGGTACCAATTTTGATGCACCAGATGCGCATTTCGACAAATAATGTCTCTTTAATGTCTCTCAAATAATGAGATTTGAACAGAAGTACTTTATTGCTTGTCAACAATTTTAATGCAAGTGCGAAGTGAACCCCGGCTGACCCTTCCCCTACTTTAAAAAACAATGCTATGTTCCGATATATCACAATATCAAGAAGGAATTATTAAACTTGGAGTTTCGTGCAACTTGAGATACTTTTAGTACTTTACAATTGAATTTTTTTTATGTCCAAATCCAAACTATTATTTTTAAAGAAAAAAATTCTAATTGAATTCAAATATGAACACCGATGTCACTCTTGTAAGTTTCCACTATATTGTAAATACATTTTTTTTTAAAAACAAATAGTTGAAATTCATGAATGCTTGTAAGCTAACACTTAGTGATCAATGTTATTACCTTCTATCGAATAACATTGTACATATCTCTCTCTCTCTCTCTCTCTCTCTCTCTCTCTCTCTCTCTCTCTCTCTCGCATGTATGTACATGCAAAGTGACGGTAATTAATTGTCAATCTCGAAGAGACAACAAAGTTTGAAAGCTGCACTATATTCCCTCTTATATGCATTTATATATTTTTTGTGTAATCAAATGTCTATTTTGGATTGTGCATGTCATACCTGTATCACCCCCAAAATGTATGTTATCGATTATTAATCTTGCTTGTATATAATTATCTATAAATACTGAATTGTGAATGCAATTTATCCAAATAGATGCACTGTGTACATACCCATACATGATCAGAAACTGCAAAAAAACTTGAGCGGTCAAACATTGAATAAGGCCGGGGAAAATATTCGAATTTGATATTTCCCAATTCAACTGGAGACATCCTTATTGGCACGGGTTCAGTCACAGGCACCTGAAGTATGGACACTACTACTCACCTACCCCTCCTCCCCACCCCCACCCCCCACACACACTTTTGATTTTTCTTTGCAGCGATAATATCTCCGAAATCTGTGGACTCCCTGTCTATCCCATTTGTAATCTTTTCACACTTTTTGCAAGTTTCTACCGTTATTTTATCATACCGGTAGAACGCCAATCTCTAAAGCTTACAAAAAGCGTGAAACGATTACATAAACCGATATTGGGACACATTTTGGAGAAATTATCACCGCAAAAAAAATCAGAAAGGGGTGGGGGTAATAGTGTCCATACTTCAGATCCCTGTGGGTTCAGTGTGTCGCAATCTGTATAATGGAATCACAACTGTCGAGATAAAAATGGAGTTTATGATTTTGTTTCGTAGATTTATCAGCAGAATGAGCATCTAACGTTTTAAAAGTACACATTCATCTAAATAGCTGTCTGCCTCTGGTGTGTCCAGGGGTCCGTGTTTGCCCAACTATCTATTTTGTATTGCTTGTAGGAGTTATGAGATTGATCACTGTTCGTTATCTTCACCTTGCACTTATGCGTTTTCTAGGTAAGCACGGTATGTGCATTACTTATGTGTATGTATTGTATTTTGCAAGCATTGAATGTGTTGTATGTATACGATGCTCTTTGTGTATTTCATTCTATCAGTATGCAATTGGCAAATAATTTCTTCATGTTTCTTTCATGTTATTTACATGATACAGTCGCTTTCATTTTGTCTTCTTTTCGCCTCGAAATAACGAAAAGACGACACATTTTAAAAAGGGCACAGGCCAGACAATGTGATAATTCTGAAAACACAACGTTTGAATTTAAGCGCGCCATTTTGCATCTGTATCAATCTCGATCACTTGAAAGTTTATCATAACATAATGATGTTTGCACATAACATAATGATGTAACCACATAACATAAAGAAGCATCAACATAACGTAATGATGCAACCACATAACGTAAAGAAGTATCGACATAACGTAATTATGTAACCACATAACATAATGATGTAACCACATAACATAAAGATGTATCGACATAACGTAATGATGTAACCACAAAACGTAATGATGTAACCACATAACATAATGATGTAACCACATAACATAAAGATATATCGACATAACGTAATGATGTAACCACAAAACGTAATGGTGTAACCACATAATATAATGATGTAACCACATTACGCAATGACATAACCACATAACATAATGAAGTATCGACATAACAAAATGATGTAACCACATAACATAAAGATATATCGACATAACGTAATGATATATCGACATAACATAAAGATGTAAGCACATAACATAAAGAGGTATCGACATAACGTATGGCTGATTTACACTATAAGGCAGAAACGGCGTTCCATATTACACCATAGTATTGAAATTACTGTAGCGCATACTAGATAGATAGATAGATGATAGATGATAGATAGATAGATAGATATATAGATAGATAGATAGATAGATAGATAGGTAAATAGATAGATAGATAGATAGATAGATAGATATACTTTTATAATATCAAAGAAAATAATTTATAAATGGTCATTCTCAGAAACATTATTATTTTGTCATGCATATTTACACATACGCCGGTTGACACTTGACATCGGTAGTAGATAACAAGTAAATATTATATCATTTTCCAAAGACACAACTACTGTATGTGGTGACGCGTTTTTTCATTATGACGTCATAAAGTACGAAGTGTACTGAGGTATATCAAGAGTTTTCTCCCTGTTGTTGCAAACCTTACTTTAAGTTTAAGTACTAAAGAAATATAGAAAAATATTATCAAAATGTACTTCATAGCACATCCATTATAATCATAGCACATCCATTATAATCATAGCACATCCATTATAATCATAGCACATCCATTATAATCATAGCACATCCATTATAATCATAGCACATCCATTATAATTGGTAAATGGGCATTGTATGATAATATGATTGACGAGTACTTTATGACGTCATAATATATTGATGTGAAAAAGAAAATGATTATGTTCATCTTTGAATATACATACATGCATAATTCATTCTAATTAATGTGGATGCAGAAGGTACAAGGACTAACTACAAGTGTGAATGAATGTTGTTTACAGTTGTATGTATAAATGTGTATAAAATACTAAATAAAACATTTGAAAAATCAGCTTGTCTGCTTCTCGATATTTTAATTACACTACATCTCGGAAGTATATGAATTAAACGTTTAGTTTGTCATATCAAGTATTAGGACATGATAACGTCAATTCAAATACATTTTACACCTTCCGAATTTCATTATGAATGTTGGAGGTTCAAACACAGCACAGCGGGCTATCTACAGAACTGCACGTTTGTGTTTTAAGATCTAAACTATAAAATGTTTACTTTGCGTCTGCATGGGATATTACAAAGAGTGACTTTTGTCATACTGCTGGAGATTATTTAGGTCATAAAGTAAGGCAAGGTTGTGTTACACATATTATGGCCAAAGTGGAAACTATTGCATAGTTCCCGATTCCCACAAACAAGAAAGAGTTCATTTTTGGGCATACCAGGTTTTTGCAGAACCTTTTGTCCAAATTTCCTTTGAAAGTGGATCCACTTACCACCTTATTGCAAAAGAGGGTTAAATTTGAATGGGCGAAGGACTGTGATTAATCTTTTTGTAAAAGTAAATCTGTCCTCATGCAGAGTCTAGTTCTTTCAGTTCCTGATTTCTCGAAGAACTTTAAGCTTAATATAGATCCTAGGGATGTAGGAATCGGAGCTGCTTTGTTTCAAGAACATAGTGACAATGTAGACAGCGTTATTTATTACAGTAAAATATCTCTATCTCGAAGTCCGAGGGACCTCGAAAAAACTTCGAGATATCCGGGGGTTCAAGATATCAAAAATCCATCCTGGATACTTGATGCAAAGTATGGGATTTGCATTATAAACAAAAACCCCGTTGCCGTTTCTTATAGTTTAATACAAGTTGATAAATTAATATTGTGGAATTCCAAAGACAAACATTTCTTTTTTAAATATATATAAACATCCAATTGAATTCACAATGTGTTTCAAAATTCAGATGATCGTGCCTGTATGCTTACTTTAAGTTTACTGATGTCCAGGCTCGACTGGGATGTAGTTGTTGCGTTGTAATGAAAGAACTTATCACGTAAGAAACAAAAAAGACGGATTTGAAAAATCCCCAAACTTTTAAATGTTTATTAAAGAAATTTTCGTGTTTTCTCTGTACTAGTTTTAATGATGAAGCGTGTATTATTAAATGCATTATCGTTATTAAGAGCATTGCCTTCAAGCGAACTTCGACGATTTTGTGCGTTTATCAAACCCACATGTTAATGATAGAGCGTGTGTCTTTCAAAACACCATCCCTGGAATCGGGTGTGTTAGTTCATAATTGGCGGTGAACTTTAGCCGTAATGTTGAAAGGCTTCACTAATCACCCAAGCCGTTGAACCATTTATTGCGACCAGACCAGGTGAATTTAGGGTATGGGACCTTGAAAATACTTGAAAATACTTCGACATAAGCGGAGTATTCGAGATTACCGTGTTCGAAATATCAGAAGTTTTTTGAATCATTTATATAGGGAAATCGACTCAAGCGGGGTATTCGAGATAAACCATATTCAAGATACAGATATTTTACTGTATTTCACAAAGAAACTTATGAAATGTCAACAGAATTATTCACCCATTGAAAAAGAGTGTCTTTCTTTGTTAGCTTTGCAACATTTTGATGTTTATTTGACTTTCACTGTACATCGAAATTTTCTTTGTACAGATCACCACCCTCACACGTTTTCGCATAAAATATAGAATAAGAATCAAAGATTCACAAGATGGAGTTTATCATTACAAGAGTATGATATTGATATCAAACATAGCAAAGGCAAAGGTAATGTTATAGTAGACGCTATATCAAGAGTGTCACGAATGTGCTCTTTTTTGTTGCTTTCGTTGATTTACATATGTATACATGTATCTATTCAGAGTTTGTAATGTTGAGAATTTAAGTTTTTCGTTGTCATTCAAAACTTTTCTAAGGGGAGAAAGTGTTGCATAATACTTGCACTGGACCGACACCTGTCAGGATTGTTCTAGAGTTCGATGTTAATCATTTTAGTAGAGAGATGATATAATGGTTGAATAACTGTGCTTTCACAAATATGCCAGAACATTCATTCTTATTTCAAATACATTGTGGAATTTTAAGTTGTTAAGCCCTGGTAGACGAGAACTTTATGAATTTGGATTATATACAAATGGGACTAAGATTTTGGAATTTCGTTGGAAATTTACAGCCGATTTGTGATTGTGTTTTTTGGTTGGTTTTTTTTTTTTGTAGATTCCGCTGGGCATGGACATTGTTAATGTTTACCTATCGTAAGTGAATACTTTGTTATTGTTATAATTTTCTTTCAATAATTGCAGATAAATGCTGTAAATTTCTTCATTACTTTTGTTAGTAAATTGTGTTGCGCTATTAAGAGATATTCTGACCCATAACATTATAGACAAAATGTTTTCCTTGTTTACGAGCAAGATTTGAATGTTCCTAATGCTAACCTGATAAACGAAGTAATGCGTGATGAAATAGCCTGGCTCTGTGGTAAAATTTGTTAAAATCCGGGCTTGGGGTAAAAAGTTGAGTAGAGTGGAATAGATCGGAGTGGAGTAAAATTTGTACTTAATAGTCACAGTTTTGGAATAAGATATACAGTCAATACCAGTCAAAAGCTAGATGTATGTAATGAATAGTCATCTGTTGTGAAGATTCAAAATATTGGCAAACAAGGGCAGGGTGTCCAAGATGGGGAACAAAATGTACCGATATATTACATATAGGATAATGTTTCTAGAAAGATTTTCACAAATAGTAAATGCAAAACTGTCAAATTCATATGAAACATTTTATATTTCTCAAATAGGTGTAGGAGTAGAAAATGCTGTACACACATCCGTATGTATATACTGTAGGGACTGTCTTGAATGCATTTAGGAGAGGCGAGGTTTTGTTTATCCAACAGCTTCAAACCACAAACAAACAAAACAAACATTTTTATGTTAGAAAAGCAGTGAAAGGTCAAAGATTTGTCAATGTAGCAAGCATGTTTTGATATCAGAATCAAGTTGACAGCCGCATCATCCTCTTGACTAACAACCTTTTAAAACATTGAGGTGATGAGTTACATGTACCAATTCATATTTCAACACTTTGTATTGTCCACCTCCATGAAATGCCCATATCTTATGTTGATATCAAAGCACTTTTAATATATGTTTTTCAACATATCAGATGATGAAAAAGTTTTTTGACTATTAACTGAAATAGCTTATATTAGATTTTTCCTTTAATTTTAGATTCATAGTATTTTCCTAAAGTGATATTCAAAACTGTGTACAGATTTCACTCCACCCAATTTGTCTCCACTCAACTCCACTCAGCATTTTAACCCCAGCCAAAAACCACGACGTGGCTTGGTAATGTAAAAGCTGAGTATATAGCACGACTGCATGCCCTATATGCATTTGACTTTATACACACACACGTTAACGTTTATCTACAAGAGCAAAAAATCTAAGGTAAGAACAAACAATGTAGTGAACGCAAATATAACAGATTGCTCGTGGAATCCATTTTTTAATGATATCTCAATCATGTAGAAACAGATCTCGGTCCATTTAGAATCAGACCCAACACGTGTCCTCTGTATAGAACGCGCGAGGCTGTGGTGATGTAACAGGTGCTGTATTTTGAGTGTCCTTTACTTTTTACAGAGACTGTGATGTACAGAGTTACCGTTGTTATTTTTAGACAATGATTTGTATCTGGCCAGTGGACAAAGTCAATATTTCGTGCAACATTTAGTTATATGATATTCTTTCTTTATCATACCTAAGTTATGTAGATTATTTCATTTTTGCTTCATTAAAACCCTCTTTGAACGACATGCACATGAAGTGTGGATCTCGTGTATAGATCTTGTGTGTATACATCTACCATATAGCATCCCAATACTGGTCATCTCAAAAGCCTATATCAGCATCTCACTAGTGGTCATCTCAACACCTTATAAAAAGTATTAAAAAATGACTATGCAGAACGACAAACAAAATCACATATTTTAGATGAATTGTTGGTTCTATACATACAGGTAGAAAATGGGGTTATGAAAAAGTTGCCTGAGCTTTATACTTCCCCGACTGCATGCAACATTCGAGGTACTATAATCAGTGACCAGAGGTTGTATCTATGTAATTCATGTTGTCTTATACCTGAGCTATGTCATTTGAGTAATTGAACTTGAATTGCCCTATTCAAATCACATCTGCTTGTATGTTTGTGTTTTCTTCTAAAATTTGATTAATCTAATGCAGTGTTTTAACTTCTTCCATCTCTTTATATAATAGACATCTCTCTCTCTCTCTCTCTCTCTCTCTCTCTCTCTCTCTCTCTCTCTCTCTCTCTCTCATTTAATCTAAGGATATGCGTTATTTTCTCTCGTTGTTTGTCTCTATCAATTCCAAGCAGGGGTGGTATTCTAATATCTCTATATTTTCAAATCGTAGGTGCACACACACACACACACACACACACACACACACACACACACACACATACACACACACACTCTCTCTCTCTCTCTCTCTCTCTCTCTCTCTCTCTCTCTCTCTCTCTCTCTCTGTCTGTCTGACTCTCTCTGTCTGTCTGTCTGAATCGCTCTGTCTCTCTGTCTGACTCTCTCTCTCTCTCTCTCTCTCTCTCTCTCTCTCTCTCTCTCTCTCTCTCTCTCTCTGAATTTAAGCAGGTACGTTAATGCCGATTTTAACTGACTGTGTCTTTCTTTTTAAGATGAGTAGAAAAGATATCAAAGATCCCAGCGGCAAGGTGGTCATGCAGGTTGTGGAATATGACGGGTTTCAATTTCCTATCAGACTCATTGGGGACATAGTGGAACAACTCAAACAGTTAAATGATATGCCATTCACAAACAGCGATGTATGTGTTGTTTCATACCCCAAATCTGGTTTGTAACTTGATATGTTGCTTTACAGTACATTAAGGGTTTCGATTTGTAGTTTTAGTCAGTCCAAGAATTACAAATATGATTTGAAACAAGGAAAACAAACAAAATATTTGCATATTTCTGTCCTGGTGGTTTAGTTTCGTTGATTTTGTGATATTACAAAAAGTGTATTGATTTATATATTACACACAAGAAATACAATGTCAGTTTAATATATTATGTTGAATTTCCCAAATAAAACGAGACCACCAGACTGCTTCCTCTCTCTTTCTCTCTCTTTCTCTAAAGAGAGAGAGAGAGAGAGAGAGAGAGAGAGAGAGAGAGAGAGAGAGAGAGAGAGAGAGATCACATTGAAACCTGGCTATATGACAGAAATAGTTCTCATACTCAGACATACTCGGTGTATAAAGTTAATGAAAAGGTATGACAATGATATCTAATGGTGAATTTCATCTCTGAAGGGACAAATTGGTGCTATGAAGTGGTGGGCATGTTACGAAATAAATCTTCGGAGTATCACGACAAGATGCCCCCACTCTTAGAAATGTTCCCCATAGAAAAACTCAAGCAAGTGCCCGATGGTATTTATGCGTCCCATTTGACACCCCGACACATGCCAAAAGATTTCATGGCCAAGAAATGTAAAATTATCCACATCTACCGAAATCCAAAAGACGTCTGTGTGTCCTTTTTTAATTTCATCAAGAAGACAAAAGCTGGAGAGTTGATGAAAGACATGGAATTTGACGTCTTCTTCGATATGTACATCACTGGACAACGTAAGATAACAAAATATTTACATTTCCAATTTCTTTCCTTCAATATATTTGCCAGTTGTTGTGATAGCTATTTCCCCATTAATACAATGCAGTTCTGAATAATACGGGCATGAATCTTGATGAAAATAGTACGTCTATTTACGTCTATTTGAACGGCTGTGAATTTCCGAAAGAAATTAGAATCGTTAATATAAGAAATAAATTTTATTTTTCAAAAAGAAATGCAGCCCTTCACGTCAGGATACTTTTCATGAAGCGTGGCAGTTCATGTCGTTACGAAATTTCAAAACTGAAAGTAATTTATTTCTCAAATATAGAACGCTCCATGGTTCAAAGTGTATTGGAGATTTTCATTTGGGTTTCCAATCTAACCTCACAACGATCGTGATAATGCTTTCGAAAATTTTGTTTTCAGTAGCAAAATCGTTTTTTTTTACTTTGATATTGTACATTCATAGTTTATTAATGATATATTGTATTGCACAATAAGTCATTATTATAAGATGGATGTGAACGGTAATCGGGAGATGCTTAATCCGCCTAACCACCTCATCCCATCTCTAGTACGTCCAAAGACTCCTGTTTGTCCTACTCTTAATTTTTGTATCCTTTATGGAATTTATGAGATTGATCATTGTTCGTTATATTCTCTGTTTCATACAAGTTTACTTTATGGTCAAATCTGCAATAAGCATGCATATCGTAAACATATATTATCAAACATCAAAATATCACAGAAAATTTACATCTACATAAGAACTACCTTAACAGAGACCATGAACTTAAGATTCGTGTTTAAATTTCAGTTTCGAGAGGTTCTTGGGCAGGATATGTAAAAGAATGGACAAATTTCCAGGAAGAGAATCCATCATACCCTCTCTTAAATCTCTGCTACGAAGACATGAAGAAGGTAACAAATTATCATTCGTGCAATCACAATTAGAACGGCATTTCAGGCCACGTACACACGAGGCTTTTTGTAGATTTCCTTCGGAGCGCTACGTGGTCCTAAACAATAGGTTAACTTCCTGATTTTATCACGTGTAATAACTTTTCAAAAGAACTGATGACAAATTTGATAGTTCATCAATGTACATTTTCTTTTTAATTGACTGTCTTTCCTTGAAGGACCTTAAGGCACACGTAAATAAGGTTGCTGACTTCCTGGAGCTCGACACAAGTGATGAACTGATCAGTGAAATTGCGAATAAGTGTGAGTTTAAGGCAATGTCGGCTTATAAAAACAGCAACGTACCCGCGTCTTTGAGCATGATGACTGATGTGAAAGACAAACATATACTGTACAGGAAAGGTAAATATATGATTTCCGAAGATCTCTTTGTTTTAATAGAAACCGTCCTGCTTTATCTATCATAAAAAATAGCAAGTTGTAGGTTATGTTTTCCGTACTCGTTCTGTATGTTTACACGCAGAGTAGGCTAATTCCGCATTAAACATGAATTTGATTAATGTAGAGACTGGTTTACGTATATCCCTTTTTCAAATTACCAATATAAACCTTTTCCAAGTTTTAGTTTAAGTCAATTGGGAATCTAACCCGTTTTTGTATCTATGATTTTTATCCTAGCCAACCCCCTCTCTTGAAAATAATTCTTAAAAACCAAGTTCCAGAGGGTTGAAAATTTAGAGGCAATTTGATATAACCGTTAGGCGCAGATTCATTCCTACATGTACATTATGGACGAATGTAAAAATATACAGATCTGAATTAAACCATTTATGTAAATCTGTCAATCTTGAAAAAAATATGCATAGTTTTCTTATGAAGTAGACACCGTAGTCCAATATGTCTTTGTTAACGGACCATTCAACATGGAATGCTTGCTTCTCCTTGGCACCCGATTCAATATCTGGTATTTCCAGGGGACCATGTTTGCTGCAAGCGCAGCCACATTCAGACATAAGCGGATCCAGAAATTTTCCACCCCATGAAAGTTTATCTTCACCTTTTTAAAAATAAGATAAACATTAAAGCAAATATTGAACAATATACTCTGTATTCTGATAAAATAGATATATTACTATAATACAATACGCACGGTTATCAACGGATTTAGTGCAATGTAAAACAGCTCTAATTCGAGACGACTTTATTTAGCCATTTAGTAGTGATGAACTTGTTCGCGAGATTATTTTGAATAAATACAAGATACATTAAGGAACTGGTTCGCTGAGAGAAATATTCTTGCAAACCTCGTTAAATGAATAAAAATTGGTTTATAGTATATGTCGATGTCGTTTAACACCATTTGTTACAGGTAAATCAGGGGATTGGAAGAATTGGCTGAAAGTTGCCCAGAGTGAGGCAGTGGATGCATCGGTGGAGGAAGCAAAAATCCCTCTGGAAATCAAGTACACCTAAAGACGATGAAAATGAGATGTTGGATGAAGACAAAATCAAAATTAATACATTTAGAGAACAGTGAGACATTGCATGAAATTTTGGCAGAAAGAGATAGATAGGAAACAAATCTGCCTGAAGTTACAACAGAACACGTGGAATCTTTGTCATGGAAAAGTGATGTGAATCAACAATTAACAGAATGAATTAAAATTACATGTACATTAGAGTTCAGAGGAGCACCAGTGTCATTTATCATTTTCCATCATTTGAAATATATCTTTATTGTTGTACTGGTATATCTCAATCATTTAATTTTACATGTTACATGCTTTTTCTTTGGTTCCAAAATTATTCGAATATCGTATCCAACGGAAAAAAATGGCCAAAACTACTTTCTATTGGAATATTGGGGATTCCTCTGGATACTTCGTATTCATATATTATATTAGGGAATCCTGAAAAGAAAAACTTAACAGTTCTATCGATCTATATAAAATTAAACAAAAACAAACAAAATTTAAATATAGATAATAATTAATTATGCAAAATAAACATGGCTATATGAGGACACCCCCCCCCCCCCCAACAACAACATATGTTTGTATCTGCAATTCCGGGCTGAGAGTTAAAAGTATTCAACCGGGGATGACGATAGTCCAGTCTGCACCTTGCGACAACTTCCTTCATGTCACAAACCCAAATACCAGATACACCGCACACGATACACCGCACACTGCCTCAGAGATACTGCAATATCGTAGCCCTTAACGACCGTGGTTTCGAACTCCGGCATAATATGTTTATGAGTGACCACCGAAACGAGGCTTCCGTACGACGTTACAACAGCCCTGACGCCTTAGGAATTCACTGATAAAACTAGAAAAACCCTCTGTAACACTCACTAAGTTCTGTATTCACAAATTACTACACCCATCTCAAAATGATATAGAATGTAGTCCAAGAATAACTCGTTAATTCAACTCAAATCAAATAATGTTTTATCATATAAACTCAATGTTTTAAAATATCAAATGCTACGGCCAATGGTGCAGTTTTCCGTCCTTTTTTTTTCGTGGTATACCTCCACTCAACGAAAAAATAAATAAATTCTTTCCTGAAGTGTAACATCTAAGAGAGATTGATCCCCATGTGATGTCATAGGTTTTTGCAAAAACCTTTATTAAATTAAAATTTCCTCATAATAGAAATATATCGTTGATAGGAGTTTTATTCACTGGATAAAAAAGTAAACTATTGATAGTAAAAAAAGTGTAACCTTTTCGTAGATAATCAATTATTGATGATTTTAAAAATGTGAAAGGCAATGACTCTTTTACTAATATTTCCCCTGCTGTTTGTTTATTATGCAACATTTTCCCTAATAACCACAATTAATTCATATATATTTATAAATTAGCAGTTATTTAACTATTACTATTAAACATTTTTCAATTTAGCACGTTTTTATGTAGTTTAATTATTCTATTTTAGGAAATATGTGATTTTCTGATGTTAAAAAAACCGCCGCGGTGAAGAGGTAGCGCGTTCGCCTGCATGCGGAAAGCTGGGGTTTGAATCCCGCCTGCGACAGACCTAAGTCGTTAAAACAGGTAGTGACAATTCATCACCAAACGCTTGACATCAGATGGGAAGGTCACGGGTCCTCAGAGATGACCTTAAAACGGATGACCTGTGACACACTAAAGAACCTTCACCTCTCAATGGCAGTAAGCTCTTCACCGGTCTTGGTGACGTCTCCATAAAAGGTGAAAATAACGAACAGTGATCAATCTCATAACTCCTACAAGCAATACAAAATAGATAGTTGGGCAAACACGGACCCCTGGACACACCAGAGGTGAGATCAGGTGCCTAGGAAGAGTAAGCATCCCCTGTCGACTTGTCACACCCGCCATGAGTCCTATATCCTGTTCCGGTAAACGGAGTTATTTGAGGTCAAAATCAGTGTGCCAAGAACGGCTTAACAATCGGTATGAAACACGTCAGACAGCATACGAGTGAAAAATTCTCGAGAGATGCAATCAATCAATCGACAATAATTGACAGTAATCCATAAGCTCTCTGAATATCTCATCTTGTAATACCGCTGTATATAGACCAAATATTCCCATTCAAAAATAAAAACTCGTCCGTTTACATTCCTCACTGTTAGTACCATGTCACGAAGAACTGGAATTAGAAGAAAGAACATATTTTAAGGAAGAGAATACATGTAATATTGTGTAGTTAACAGTCCACGATCGATACAACGGGCGGGTAACTAAAAAGATATAATGTTTGATTATGGATTTCATTTATAGGGTACCCTTCCATAAAAGAATTTTAAAATTTGCTTTACAAATAATGGGAAAATCAATATGCATTTTGAGATTACGGATAACTCGTATTCGGATTGGGAAAATTTTGAAGCAAACAAAGATTGGAAGAAAGATCAAGCAAAGTCAAACCTCCTTGATCTGAGATTACGAACTTACGTAGATTATTGCTATTCCATTCTTGTATTGTGGTCCCCTACACAACCTTACAGACATAGATGGGCATGAATTGTGCTCTTTTATTAGCTGACATGTTTTTTATATTCTAACGAGGCAGACTTTATCAATCCGATGTTGACATATACTTATGTATGTGTATGTCTCTTCAAAGGGTGGCAACATGCATATTTTGTATGGTTATTAATCAAATCAAACTATATTGGGGTAAAATCAATGCGGTTTTTCTACTTTCAGCCATTAATATTAATAAATCAAACGAGGGTGGAGCTACCTTAAGTCAGACAATTTATATATGACATCATCTGTGGGGTGCTATAGTTTATATGCATCCTTTTGCAATGTATTGCACATTATACGTTAATGTAAGCACTTGCTAATTTACCTGTATTTCATATATTTTATTCAAAGGCAGCATTAATTTGGTTAACATGGATATTCGAAAGGAGAAAATAACGAACAGTGATCAATCTCATAACTCTAAAGTAATACAAAATAAAGAGTTAGGCAAACATGAACCTCTGTACATATCAGATGTGAGATCAGGTGCATATCAAACGGTCAGACCCGCCGTGAGCCCTATGTCTTGATAAGGTAAACGGAGTAATCCATTGTAAAACTCAATGTGACAGGAACGGTCTAACAATCGGTATGAAACACGTCAGACAACATTTGATCCAATGATATGTTGTATTAGTTAAATAGATAATTTTAACGACCGCATAATTTGTAAAATACTAACATTAAACGAGTTCTGGCGTATCGAATCAGTTGAGAGATATAAACACCATATACAGATGACAATGCAATATTGCTACATAAATAAAGAAAGTTGACGTTTGACAATTGAGTTGTTAGTTTGCCGTTGATATCTAATCAGGTACCCACACTCTGTTTTTGTATACAATACATTAATACCGCCGGCCATCGATTTAAGGGATACAAGACGAAGATGGTCAATTATGTCAGATACGGGACTGGCATGAGCCGCGTAGACCATCGGAGTCTTGTATCTTACTTAAAACATTGTTCCATCTAAAAACAAATGCATTTAAACCCAAAAAACACGTACAAATACACATTGGTATAGCCAAATATATTTACACCTTTCGTTTCTGATTTGTTTTTAATATTTAATATATTAGGAATTCATAAACTTTAGTGGCACACAAGGTCAACTCTTGTCTTTAATTCACAAAAAAATGTTAGCTCATCATTTCAATTGTCATAATACGATACTCCTCAAAACAAGGTTTTGTTCTTCATGGAAAGCGATTCGAATGCTTTTATTGTCTGAAGACTGTACTCAACAAAACTGATTTTCTTTTTTGGGTGTATGAGGGTACGTAAAGGGTGTTCGGAAAGAATCTTTTAAATAAAACAAAACATTGATTTCCCACGTTCCTTTCTGGGAACCATAATGATATGATACTGACACGTAGGTCTATAACTGGTATAAAAACAGAAGCCGCAGCCCTCTTTTAACATTTAGTCCGGGTGTCTTGAAAAAATGGATTCCGATGATTGAAAAGAACACGAGTTTGCGGTAAGATTATTCCTTATTTCTACAAATTCTCCTAAATATATCAACAATTTTTTGCACATTGTTTATTTTGTTTGTTTCACTTTTGTTGCATACAAATTTCTTATTAATAACTTTAGCCCCAGCAGTGGAAAATGCAATGCATTATATCTCAGACCAAAAATCGCTTCTAAGGGGAATGTATGGTACGACGACGTCCCAGTCGGGGTACATCAACTGCAACAGATTGTGGCCAAAATATGCAAAGAGGCAGGATTTGATGGTGTGGGTTTTTTTTGTTGTTGTTGTTGTTGTTTTGTTTTTTTACAAATTTACAAATTACAAATCACTCTCTTAGGGCTACTGCCACTACACGCCTATATGCTGCGAGTGTTGACGAGCAACTTATAGCGGGGAAAAACTGGTCACAGGTCATCTGCGATTCGCAACTACAAACGCACCTCCGAGGAACAATTACAGAGTGTTAAAGAGTGTAAGTGATTTGATACATAAACCGTCCACAGTGTCCCCACCGGAGCCGAAGAAAGTGAAGCTCAATGAAAGTGTTTCCTTTGGATCGGGAAAAGAAATAAACATCACTGCCGGGGATGTAACAGTGATTTTGCGATTTTAATGTGCATGTGTTTAAATGAATGATTGTGACATGGATTTATAACTGTGGTGCCTAAACGATTTCATATACGATAAAATCGGATTATACACGAAACGCTCATTTCGTATAATTTACTGGAATATTTCACGCCTTGAATATTGTATTTGATAAATAATAAATATGTTTACTCGCATAACGAGGAGTGGTCTTTGTTCCTGGTTTATAATATTGGCCAGCTCTTAATAATATTGGACTATGTTCAGTACAGTATGAAAAATAAAGTGCTGTCAAGACAAAGAACTGACGTCACAACAATGTTTTAAGAATGGTTTCTTGCGCAGATTTGATTCATATTGTTTTCAAATTTTCCCAAAGTTCTCCTCTCGTATGAGAAAGATGTATAAATTCTTAGTGTTGACCTAACAAACGAAGTAATGTGTGCTGAAATGATCCGGTCCTGCAAAATACTCTTAAATGGCTTGTAGTGTTAAGGGTAAACCTCATGTATAGAACGACTGTACATTGTATTACCTTTACCAGGACGAGTAAACAACACCATCATTAACTCTATAAAAACAGTTATGTAATGTTTATCGACAAGTAGAAAAGTCTAAGGTAAGCACAAGCAATGTAATTAAACGAAAATAACCGATTGCTCGTGGAGTCGATTTCATTTCGTTAAGTACATCTCAACCATGTTGAATTACATTTTGATTCGTGTAGAATTAGATCTTGTCCATATCATCCGTATAGAATTAGACCTTGTCCGTGTCATCCATGTAGAACGGGTGTGTCTGTTGTGATGTAACAAGTGTAGTATTTTGAGTGTCCTGTATTTTTACAGAAAGATCATGATGATGGAATGACCGTTGATATTTGAAGACTTGGGTTGATCTCTTTCCAATGGACAAAGGAAAAATTTCGTTTAATGTATAGCTACATGTATATGATATAGTTTCTTTAATATACCTAACTCATTAATATTATTGCATTTCGCAGCACATTTAAGGCTAATGGAAATTTTGCCGAAAATATGCAATTGAAAAACATCATTTATTAGGACGGATGGAACATTTTGGAACTTTACGGATATTGTACCAAAATATGAATGACTAAAATTGCATATTCAGGACCAATTTATTTTTCTTAAGTCTGATTACGTGATTCGGTGTCACGTAGTTTTAGCAAATATACTTGCGATATTGAGGTCACCAATAAATTCGATATCACAAGGGCATAATAAAGTTGAAATTCAAACTTTGATCGATAAATGTTTTAAACAACCTCTGTAGTTCTACATGTTTCGATTTATAATTGTTAAAACCATATTGCATTGCGTTTTAAATTGCTTACCGGACAGCTGTATTTTTAATTTGAAATTATTCATTTCTAAAATTTCATTAAGGGTTCAACGCTTTTCAAATAGCTTAATATTTCTTTAGTTCATATTAAAACACCCATTATGCTGCATTGAGGATATGCCCTTGCAATAAAATGAATTTGTAAGACCCATCCAACCGTCCCTATCTATAAATAAAGCGTTGATGTTTCCCTTTCGGACTAAATAGAAAAGGGAAGCATTTGTCTCAAACTAATAGTCTTTTAAGTATCTGCAAAAAAATTCCATTTAAGATTAGAATATATTTTTCATTAAGAAAAATAAAGGATCCGACACTTACTGCGATTGAAATGCGTCAGGCTATCATGATGACGTCATGATGACAAGTGTTCTCTAGATGTCAGATTACATTAACGACAAAAAGTTTATTGTTAAGTTTTTGTGTAGTGCTATACCTCCGTGCATTTTAGAAGCATTGCTTATTTTAGGTCAAGGTATTTTGAGGGGTAACAATGTTTTGTTAACTTTTTGTGATGTCATAATACACATTCCAGTATAGATCCTCACTGGAACCTTACAGCAATGCAAGCTGTGACTGACGGTATTTTATGAGCTATCCAATTATGGACGAAATAACGTATATCGGTATAGTCAATATGATTATCAAGATCTGATGAAAATTTTAGCAAAATAAACAAGGGGGTGTTGTTTGAAAGAATGCCTACAATAGGCGTTACGTATAAACCGCAAATGTGTGTCGTATGGGAACGATTGTTAATTAATTGATTGATTGATTGATGTTTTCCGCCACACTCAACAATTTTTCAGTTATCTGGTGGCGCCCAGGTTTTATTGGTGGAAGAGAAAACCCAGATACAATGCACCTGGGAAGAGACCACTGACCTTCCAAAAGTAAACTAGGAAACTTTCTCACTTCCGGCGCGAGTGGGATTCGAACCCGCGCCGACAGAGGTGAAAGGCTGTGTGATTTTGAGCGCGATGCTCTAACCAATCGGCCACGGAGACCTATTGCCGAACACAATCAGGTTGCTGAGACCGAGTTCATACAAAAAGACGACATCTGACGTGAGTAATTAAAAGTTCGTTTGTTTTAAAATGGTACATCATTTCATGAATGACAAGAAGTGCAACTATAAGTGTAAGAAAGGAAACATTACGAAAATAGGGAATCTTTTATAGAATTGTCAGATTAAATTGTTGATAAATTTGTCACGTGCTCAGTGCCTTTTTCGCTTTTTTAAGAACCTAGCAGGAATTACAAACAGGATGACAATGATTCCTGAATCGACATTTTCTGTTGATTTGACGAGTTTATTACCCCCAGATTTACTTTGATTCTATAAAGATAGATATATTCAATTACAAATATGTTAAACATTTTTTTTTTTTTTGAATTCATTTACTATCGGTTACAGCTTGTACTGCTTTAACTGTGCTACGTTTTGTTCCATTAAAAATCTCATTGAAGGACGGCCACCTGAGATGTGGATCAAATGTACACAAATCTTATGTACATACCATATACTGATATATCAGTATTTCACTAATGGTCATCTCTAAACCTTATAGCAGTATCTTACTAGTAGTCATCAAAAACCTTACAAAAATTTGATCATTATGCAGAACGACTTATGAAGAAGATGAGCTGGGGTAATCTAAATTGTTGGTTCTATATTTATATTTTCATTGGATAGGGGGTATGTACAAGTTGCATGTGCATTGAACCTTTCGCAACTGTATGCGACATTCGATTGTTGGTTTTATTTATTGTTTTGCATAGGTGTATATTAGGATACACCTATGTAGTACACCCCTCTCCTTGAAATTGCTACTCTAAATCCGAATTCATGGGGTTTGGGTTTCTAGGGGGAATTCTACTCTATAAAGCTGGTAGTCTCACATTTATTGATACATGTAGAGTATATAGCAATGTAAAATATATACATATTTGAATAAAATTATTCATGTGAATATCTAAAATATATGCATCGTTTTCTGATAAAGTAGATGTCGTAGAACACTGTAGTGCGTAATTTCGTTAACTAACTGGTCAACAGGGTCACCTGATCCCATCGCTGGTGTTTCCAGGGGTCTGTATTTGCTGTGATTTGGTATCCTTTATAGTGTTATAAGATTGATCATTGGTCTTGACGGAGTCACCGTGAGAGCAACCACAGCCACATGTACTTATGAGAGAGTCCAGAGAGTGTCGGCCCTATGGAAGTTTAACTTTTTTCATATACAAGATTAAAACATCCATGCAAATCTTGAACACTATTCAATTTGACATATATTTTATTTCAATACGATAAAAACCCTTATCAACACATTTATTGGACTGCAAATACCAACTTTTATTTGCAACAACTTTATTTCGAATCTCGTAAAAAAAAAATCGCAATCGAATTAAAGTTGGTTTACAGAATATTGATATCGTTTAACACCATTTGTGTGATTACAGGAGAAGCTGGGGATTGGAATTATTGGTTGAAGGTTTCCCAGAGTATGGGGCTCACGGCGGGTGTGACCGGTCAACAGGGGATGCTTACTCCTCCTAGGCACCTGATCCCACCTCTGGTGTGTCCAGGGGTCCGTGTTTGTCCAACTATCTATTTTGTATTGCTTGTAGGAGTTATGAGATTGATCACTGTTCGTTATCTTAACCTTGCATGCAGCGGTTGAGGCCGCAAAGATTCCTCTGGAAATCAAGTACACCTAACGAACCATCAAAGATTGATGAATGAAGACAAAAACATCATACATTTTAGACAGAAAGAGATAAAGGAATACTGCAGCACACGTGGAATCTCAACAAAAATGTCTGAAAATCAAATGTACATTGGAGTGCAAGGGAGCACAAGTGATATTTCCCATTTTTCATCGTTCGAAATATATTTTTATTGTTTTACTGGTATATTGCACCGTAACATTTAAGTCAGGCTAATAAATGAATGATTCCTTTAGATATGTAAAGGTGACGCATGTACATTTCGATGAACATCTTTTTTAATACTGCATTTACTTATGAAATATATCCCCTTGTTAGCACGTATATAAAACACGGTCACGGCAAAAATTGTTCCAGTTCCTTTAGTTTTACAACATGCTATGAACTGATGAAGATAACGAACAGTGATCAACTTCACAACACCTATATAACAAAATACGTTTATTACAATTTGAACTTCTTCATCCTAAGCAGTTCACTAAAAGTGTGGTTTACTCACATTTACACCCAAATATCTGTTTTGCATTCCTTGTAGGAGTTATGAGATTGATCACCGTTGGTTATCTTCACCTTTCATGCAGATGATAATTGAATATTGCTACAGTGTACATAAATATGAGAAGTTGACGATGGAGAAGCTGACATCATCCAGTTTGTAATAAAGTTGAGTTGCTAGTTTGCCATTAATATTTACTTTTAATAAAATATTTAAGTATGAAGCAGAAGTTGACGACTCTGTGGTGTCTTTTATTTCGAGTTCACTAAGATATATCGAATTGACATATCAATAAAAATTATTATTCTTAACAGATAATACGTCGTCGATACATCTAAATGGCGAATTGAAGGCCACAGCAAGATATTTTTTTCTTCTCGCGTAGAAGTTTTTGAATAAATTCTGCTTCATAGGAATATAAAAATAGGTCAGCTAACAAAGGAGCACAATTCGTGGCCATGGGTTTTCCACTAATATATGACGTCATTACCAATGGAGTAAAACAATAATCAATGATTATGGTTGGATAGAGGAATGAACATCTCGTTTCATTTTTGCCCATTTTGTTTTTATCAGAACTGAACGAATATAAAGTAGTCAAAAAGACATTGGACCAATTCAAAATGGGTGAACTCAGTTTCTAGTATACCTAAGTGAAAATAGCATCGGTCCAATTCCCTTGTAATGTTGGATAATTACTTTATTTTGTTTCTGATGAGGGTTGTTGTTAATTCAAAAAGCTAGAAATGTTCGGTTCCTCCTGATCCGGGTTAGAATAGGTCAGCAGTACTCCTTGCTAGAGACGACTAAATTGGGCGGTCCTTCGGATGAGACCGGAAAAACCTAGGTCCCGTGACATAGCACGTTTGGCAACATGCTTAAAGGTCGTAAGCGCTGAACATAGGCCTAAATTTTACACCCCTTCACTGGAAATGGTGATGCATCCATATGAGTGAAATATTTTCGCGCGGAACGTTAAACGATATACAATCAATTATCGTGAGTGCGAATTATTGCGTTAGAATCCTATCACTGAAAGGATGGGTACGCCTCCTCGACACCCGATCCTACCTCTGGTATATCCAGGTATCCTTGTTTGCCAAACTTTCTGTTTTGTATTCCTTATAGGAGCTATGAGATTAAACTTTGTTCGTTATCGTTACCTTTTCTTAAATTTATATTCTGAACTCTTCAAATACACACACATGTATCTCGTAATATACACATAATATTAAATCATTTAACTTTACATGTTACACGTTTTTTCATTGGTTGAAAAATTATTGGAATATTGTATCCAACGAAAAATAAATGGCCGGAACTACTTTCTATTAGAATGCTGGGGATTCATCTGGATGATTCGTGTTTATATATAAATTAGGGAATCCTGAAAAGAAAAACCTAACAATTCTATCGATCTATATAAATTTATTAAACCAAAACAAATATCAAATATAAATAATAATTAGTTGTTTCGCGCAATGTTAATTGTTAATTGCTACGCGCAATGATGCAGTTTTTCGTCTTTTTTTTGGTGGAATTCCTCCATCCGACGAAAAAGTAATAGATTCATTCTTTAAATATACATTATTACTTCTATGGATTTTTGGCAGGTTGTATGGACTCGTGTTCCTTATCGGCCCGTGAGAATATAAACTTTGACATGGAATGAGAGCTCATGTAGACTGCCAGGAATCCATATAACGAATTTTTCCTACTGTAGTGTGATGGTTGTGATGTATACCTTACGAAGCGGTTAAGTATATAGATCTATCAATGTCATTCGTCGAGATCCGGGTTAGAATAGGTCCCTAGTACCCCCTTGCTTGTCGTAAGAGGCGACTAAGTGGGGCGGTCCTTCGGATAAGACCGGAAAAAACTGAGGTCCCGTGTCACAGCAGGCGTGGCACGATAAAGATCCCTCCCTGCTCAATGGCCGTAAGCGCCGAGCAAAGGCCTAAATTTTGCAGCCCTTCACCGGCAATGGTGACGTCTCCATATGAGTGAAATATTCTCGAGCGGGACGTTAAACAATATTCAATCAATCAATCAATCTATCTATTCTTGGCAGGTAGACTTGCTCAAGTATCTGTTTAACTAATGCGTGCTCTTTTTAATACGTTTTAATAATTCCAAAAATAGATTTATATTTGATGACATTTAAGTATGGTAGAGAAGAGAGATTTAGATTTCTAAAATACAGTAAAATTTGGATGAAATGATAAAGTAATAAAAACAACATAGAGACTTGAGTAAGTCTACTTGACAGGGTACATGGCCCGGTTTGTCGTCCAATCAAATGCCTTGATTTGTCACCGCAGTAGAACACGCATGTATGTCTTAAAAAACATAATTTTCAATTATACAAACATTCATGTTATCAAATGCACATAATGGTCAAATAAATATATATGTCTCGTCGAATAAACTTTCATATCATCGTTAAATACACATACATCTATCTAGTCAAGTACACATACATCGCCCAATATACATTTAATCGTGCAGTTCACATAACTCGTTCAAAATATAAAACTCGTCCAATACATAGGTTTGTTGCTGCATATAATTTGCCCAATACATGCTGCTTATCCAAGACAAAAACACTGACATGGCGGTATATCATGTACAAGTGACTCTCGATGGCTCGAACTTCGATCTCTCGAAGTTCTTGATCTCTCGAAGTGAAATCATGGTCCCGAGTTTTTTCTCTATATAACAAAGCAAATTTAATATCGATCTATCGAACGTTCGATCTCTCTAAGTTCTCGATCCCTCGAAGTGAAGTTGGGCCCCGTAAAACACACTTCATTATTTTTTCACTCTCGATCTCTCGAAGTGGTGGTAGCGTATACCCACCGTTACACAAGCGTGTACTAATTTCCCCTTGGGCCTTACCTGGATTTTGTTGAATGCCGGAGGTGTAATTAGGTGTTTACATAGTTGAAACATCGTCGGTAGGTGACACACTTGAGTATATAATAATCTAATTGGTCAGTAGTAATTGTATTTCGTACTTCTCAAATATCAAAAAACTTTTCCTTTCAAAGAATGCAATTTAATCACAGCAGTGTCAGCAATGTATTCGACTAGTACTGATCTTAGCACTTCACGGATTTCATGAAAAGTTTGACAATATAAAACGCACTTAAATTCACGTGCTCTGCAAAGAGAACGGGAAGTCATCCTTAAAATCCACCGTTTCATATATTTCATACTAATGCATGAAAGGTGAAGATGACGAACAGTGATGAATTTCATAACTCCTATAAGCAGTACAAAATAGAGAATTGGGCAAATTCGAGCCCCTGGATATACCAGAGGTGGGATCAGGTTCCTAGGAGGAGTAAGCATTCCCTGTCGACCGGTCACATCCGCCGTGAGCCCTATATCCTGATGAGGTAAACGGAGTTATGTAAAACGTATACGGTACCAATTTCGAAGCACCAGATGCGCATTTCAACAAATAATGTCTCTTCAGTGATGCTCAAGCCGAAATTTTGGAAATTCGAAATAAAAAATAAACCTGTAAGAGCTAAAAGGAAAACTAGAGTGCCAAAAAAACTGAAGCCAAATTTATCCGTAGTGAAAATCAATGTGCCAAGAACAGTTTAACACTTCAGACAGCATATGATCCATTGATAGGTTGCATTGCATGCATGTGTGTAATATGTATTTTAAAACATTATGACTTACTATTAGAATATAAAGCCCGTGGGTATAATCTTTCTTCCAGCTTTGTAATTTTCTGATCTTCCCTTCCATCGGTTATGACAGAATGTTTTCACAAATAACAATGAAATAAATATATTGAAAAACATTTGAATTACAATTTAACCAATTTAAAAGTTTATCACTTTATAGTGGCCGCCACCTTAAGAAAGGATTTTATGAGACTACCAAATAAATACCGTAGTAGGTGTTCACCCCCACCACGAATACAACATCATTGAAAAAAGATGAAATTATTTTTTCAACATCTTTCCCCAACAAAGTATTTTTAAGACGGTATACTACACAAGAAAAATTTGATATGGATGAAAAGTGGAGGATAAGTATATCATCAATTTAAAATTGAAAACTTTCAAATTTACTTTATTTACTCAAAAAATGCAGTTTTAGGAGAAAGCAGTCTTTAAAAAAGATTAAAACTCCTGCTAGACTTGAATCCTCGATCTACAATACAGCAGGCGACGTGCTAACCTACTTAGCTACTCACCTAGACAACTATTGCTGATATCTATATTTTCATCCATGTTTTAAAAGGGAGTCAGCCATTATTCAGCCATTATGGCTTTCAGATTTTGGAACACAGTTCGCAGTTCACTATTCGCAATTCAATAGTGAACTGCATTCCAGAACGCAGTTCGCAATTCAAATTTCTATATGCATGAAACAACACCACACTGGAATTATAAGGATGGGGTGCCAGTTACCAACCCCAAACACTGTGGAGAAATGTTGATGGTAATCTCTCTAATTACGGAGATCCGCCCCTCCAATTTTTATGCATAACGCATTACACTTAGTGAATAAACATCGGGTTCGGAATCATCGAAGACCCCTACCCAGGGGACTGAAATTTTTATGGTAGGGTGTTAGTGGTCCTCTCCCACCACTGTGAAGAAATGGTGATGTTACCCTAGTTATGGAGATCCGCCCTTCCGATGATTCCGAACCCGATGTTTATTCACTAGGTGTAATGCGTTATGCATAAAACTTGGAGGGGCGGATCTCCGTAACTAGAGAGAGTAACATCACCATTTCTTCACAGTGGTGGGAGAGGACCACTAATACTCTACTACAAAAATGTCAGTCCCCGGAATAGGGGTCTTCGATGATTACGAACCCGATGTTTATTCACTAAGTGTAATGCGTTATGCATAAAGATTGGAGGAGCGGATCTCCGTAACTAGAGAGAGTAACATCACCATTTCTTCACAGTGGTGGGAGAGGACCACTAATACCCTACCACCAAAATTTCAGTCCCCGGGGTAGGGGTCTTCGATGATTCCGAACCCGATGTTTATTCACTAAGTGTAATGCGTTATTCATAAAACTTGGATGGGCGGATCTCCATTAATACCCTACCACAAAAATGTCAGTCCCCTGGGTAGGGTCTTCGATAATTCCGAACCCGATGTTTATTCACTAAGTGCAATGCGTTATGCATAAAAATTGGAGGGGCGGATATCCGTAACTAGAGAGATTACCATCGCCATTTCTTCACAGTGTTTGGGGTTTGTACCTTATAATTCCAGTGTGGTGTTGTTTTATGCATATAGAAATTTGAATTGTGAACTGCGTTCTAGAATGCAGTTCGCTATTGAATTGTGAATAGTGAACTGCGAACTGCGTTCCAAAATCTAATTGCCAGCCATTATGACGATATAGAGTATTTCCTTAAATCGAACTTGCTTTTAATCGAACTATATATTTTAAGATAATTGAACATGAATTTGATTTTTGTTCCTAATATGTAAAATCGCTAAATGGTTAACAGATAATTTATGTTTGAATGGAAAGTAAATTTCATCACATTATTTAATGTGATTAATAAGATAAGATATACGTATCAAGTTTAGCAGGAAAAAAACTGCAAGAAGTCCCCACCTATTTAGGATCGGAACGCTGGGGTTTAGTTAAAACATAATAGATCAAACAGAATATGTTTAACTTGTTGACTGGAAAATATAATGAATTGACGTAGTTTTTATACATACCACACTCCCTGTTGTAAGTAAACACATACACTGTATTGTGTGTAGATATATTAGCATTAAAGACGTTTTGCCACGAGGGGAGGCATTACAATCATATGTGTTATTTCTATTCTCTGCCCATAGCTGTCGCTACTCGCTAACACCTCTGTCAATGCCGAAATTTCAAGAATCTTGTAAAATCTTATACAAACTTTCAACTTTGTTTAATCAATTAATGGTGCAGATTTTGAAGAGTTCTTTTCATTTCCATGTAAACAACCTGATTCGCATCACTCAGGGAATAGTTTCATTAACAATGACGAAATGGACAAAACATCTCTAGCAAATCTGATGTAATCAGAACGTACAAAAAGTTAAATTTCTTGTGTGAATGTCACGCATTAAACGTGAATAAGTAGATCTTAATATCTCTGTGATTTTATAAGTAAACATACATGTACGTGTATTTTAAAAGTTAAATGTTTAGACCTTAATCCGTGATTTCTGATGCAAGTCTATAACTAGACTGAGATTAATATACTAAATCCACCTTCCATTCTCATGTAACGTAAATGTTTCACATATTAAATATGTCTTCAGATATTTTAATAAATCATTTATATTTTTTCATGCTCCGTTTCCGTAATATCTCTCGGGAATTTGTAAAATGAAAAAATGGTATTTGATTGTTAACATATAAGTCAGAAATCAACTGCTTTCCGAGGAAAATAGAATGATTTAGACAGAAGGTACACCAAATTTACACTGGTACAGGTACCCATACGCTTAGGAACTGGCAGGCGCTTAGAAGCTCAGAACTGAATAATATGCATTAAGACCGCTGGTCATCTATTAATCGTTCTATAGCCCTGACTTGATTCATATTGACAATGTTTTCACCTCCTCGTTTATGAGCAAGATTTAGATGTTCCTAATGCTGACCTAATAATCTAAATAATATGTGATGAAATGACCCGGCTCTGTGGTATAATTTGTTAACAGCGACGTGGCTTGGAAATGCCTAAGGTGAATATATAGAACGACTGCAGACTCTATATAAACACTCATATCACGACAAGTAAACACCCCGCTCGTGAACTCTATACAAATAAAAATTAACGTTTATCGACAAGAAGACAAATCTAAGGTAAGAACAAGCATTGTAGTGAAAGAAAATAATGATTCCTCGTGGAACACATTTCTTTAATTATATTTCAACCATGTAGAATTATAAATTGATTCATGTAGAATCAGGGAGACCGTCATTTATGTAATGACCATTCTTATTTTTAAACCGTATCTGGCCCGTGGGCATTGCGTACAACGTTTAGTTATATAGTTTAGTTTCTTAACCATGCCTAACGTATTGAGAATATTTAATTTTTGTTCCATTAGCAAACATTTCTTCCAACGACAGGTATGGATCTCGTGTATAGAATATATCTACATATCATATATGTATGTACTTGTTTCCCCAACATGCTGCATCCACATGGAGTTTGCAGTCTATGTAACCTGTAGTTAATGTTGTAAACTTTCTTTCTTTTTTGAATTTCCTTCTTTATAAAATGTCTTACTGTTATGCCATCTGGGCCCAAAATTGGAATAAACTTATCTTATCTTATCTTATCTATACACTGACGTATCCCACTAATGACCATCTCAAAAGCTTTCATCACTATCTAACTAAGGATCATTTCAAAAGCTTATAAAAGTAGATACTGACTATCCAGAACGACATATGAAGGTGGTCATCGGGGAAATCATATCTTGTGGATACATTGTTATTTTGTTATTTCTAAATATTTATTTTATTGTCATTGCGAAGTACAGGTTGTCTGTGCTTTAAACCTCATGCGACTGCATTCTATATATATATATATATATATATATATATATATATATATATATTAATTAGCAGTTCGCTAGCTCTCCTTAGATTTAAGCATGCAATAAGATATTTTAGTATATAACTGACTGTATCTTTCCTTTTTTAAGATGAGTAGAAAAGATATCAAAGATCCCAGCGGCAAGGTGGTCATGCAGGTTGTGGAATATGACGGGTGTCTATTTCCTGTTAGCTTCATGGGGAGCATAGTGGAACAACTGAAACAGTTAAAGGATATGCCATTCAAAAACAGCGATGTCTGTGTTGTTTCATATCCCAAATCTGGTTTGTAATTTCTTTTTTTTTTCTTTTTTTTTTAAGAATTAGCGAAGTTTATTCATACTTCAACATGCCCTTACAATGTTCAAGACATTCGGGCACATGTCTTGATAACAAGAAAACATTGATATACAGTGTACATATAATCACATCACAATATATTACAAATTTTTTCAAACATATCATTGAAATCTATTTGTAGCTTTTTGTATACATGAGAGTACATCTTTAAAGAAGCTTTAACATGCATGTATATATTTTCGGTACTTTCTTCAATTTCTTTGATTCTACAGTACATCTTGTATTTGTAAATAACAGTTGCTATAGTAGAAATTACGTTATTCAAAATGACAATTCTGTGGTTGTTTTCAAGATAAAATCCAATAAGAATGTGTTTCCATTTGATGTCAAATTTGACAACCTTTGACGTTATTTCCCATATATGCTTTACATTTTCACAAAAATAAATCAAGTGTTCATTGTCTTCAACATTTTCTTTACAAAATTCACACATGTTTGATTCGGTTTTCTTTATTTTCATGAAAAAAGATTTGTTACATAGAAGATTATTGAGAAGTTTAAAATTAAATTCTGCTACCTTTTTTTCATACATATCTACGATTTTGTTTTTGTAAATGAGACTCCAGGAGGGTTTATTAATACTTAAAGTTCTGAATACAGAATCTGAAAAGCAATGAAAAGATTTCCCATGCCACCTAGCATTGTACTTAAATTCGTTTTCTTTAATGTAATGAGTTTCCTGTAAGAAAATTATATCGTCTTCAGAGTCATTTATCCATGTATAGATCTTTTGTCTTTTTTCATCAGTATTTAATCCTCGGCAGTTTATTGATTTGACTTTTAAAAGTTCCATGTTAGTGCATGTAATTATTTTGGAAGACAACGCACTTAGTATTGAGTCACTTTACCGTTCCCCTCCTTGAACGCGTTCAATCTGGTTTGTAACTTGCTATGCTGTATTTCTAGCACATTGGTAGTTTTGTTTTGAGGTTTTAGTTAATCCAAGTTTGAAGTTTGAAATATTATTTGAAACAAAAAACACCAAAATTGTTTCCATAAAACATTAACACATACCCTTTCCTGGTGGCTTAATTTCCCTGATTTTGTGATATTTAGATTCCATCAATTTTTATATTATACATGTACACCAGGAATACACAATCAGTTATGAAAATATGTTGAATTTCAGAAGAAAAAAACAAAAAGAGTCCACCTGTCTGCTTCCCCAGGAGAGAGAGAGAGAGAGAGAGAGAGAGAGAGAGAGAGAGAGAAAATCGATATACTTATTGTATACAGTTTGTGTTTGTTTTGCTGTTTTCCCGCCACAGTCACCGTCAGGGTTAGATATCCAATATTGTAATCTACGTTATATCATATAATCAACAATTGTTTCAGTTATATGGTGACACCCAGTTCTTATTGGTGGTAGAGAGAACCCAGATACCTGGGAAGAGACCACCGACCTTCCGAAAGTAAACTGGGAAACTTTCTCACTTACCGGCGCGAGTGGGATTCGAACCCGCGCCGACTAGAGGTCAGAGGTCGTGTGCTTTTGAGCGCGATGCTCTAACCACTCGGCCACGGATACCCCTTGTATAAAGTAGTTAATAAAAAGGTATGAGAATGATATTTAATCATGATGATATCTCAATATGATCTATTTGATCTCTGTAGGGACGCATTGGTGCTATGAAGTGGTGGACATGTTACGAAATAACTCTTCAGAGTATCACGACATTGTGCCACCTCTCATAGAACTATTTCCCGTAGAAAAACTCAAGCAGGTTCCCGATGGTGTTTATGTGTCCCATTTTGTACCTCGACACATGCCGAAAGACTTCATGGACAAGAAATGTAAAATCGTTAACATCTACAGAAATCCAAAAGACGTCTGTGTGTCTATGTTTAATTTCGTCAAGAAGACAAAAATTGGAGAATTGATGAAAGACATGGAATTTGACGTCTTCTTCGATATGTTCATCACTGGACAACGTAAGAAAAAATATTTACATTTCCAATTTCTATCCTTCAATACTTTTACCAGTTGTAATGATAACCATTTCCTCATCATTCCAATGCAGTTGTGAATAATGTGCGCTTGGTTCTTGATTAATATATTACTTCAATTTTAACGGCTTGAAATGTCTGAGCGAAATGAAAGTAGAGTGCAAATAAAACAAATAGATTTTATTCTGAAAAAGAACTGTAATGCTTAACGTCAGTATACTTTTCATGAAGCGTCACAGGTCGAGCCGTAATGTATTTCCAATGCTGAAAGTAATTTATTTCTTAAATATAGTTTCATGGTTGAAAGTGTATTATATATTTTCGTTTGGTTTCCAATCTAAACTTACAAGAAAGGTGAGGATAACGAACAGTGATCAATCTCATAAATCCCATAAGCAATACAAAGTAGATAGTTGGGCAAAAACGGACTCCTTGACACAACAGAAATGGGATCAGGTGCCAAGGATGAGTAAGCATCCCCTGTGGACCGGTCACACATACAACAACATACAACAACATACAACGATCATGATAATGTATTCTAAAATTCTGTTTTTCGTATCGAAATCGCTTTCGAATTTGTACTTTGATAGTGTAATGATGAAATAGTTTACTGCACAATACGTTATTCTTATAACGTGAGTGTGACCGGTCAACGGGGGATGCTTACTCCTCCTAGACACATGATCCCACCTCTAGTACGGCCAAAGGCTCATGTTTGTCCTACTCTTAATTTTGTATCATATATGGCATTTATGGGATTGATCGACGTTTATCCTCTCTGCTTCAAATTATACTGTCTGTAATAAGTATGCACGTCCAAAACATATATTAACAAAACATGAAAACATCACAGATAATCTACATACCTCACACGAGACAATACCACTGATGATTCATGTTTAAATTTCAGTTACTGGGGGTTCCTGGACAGAATATGTCAAGGAATGGACCAATTTTGAGGAAAAAAATCCATCGTACCCTCTTTTAAATCTCTGCTACGAAGACATGAAAAAGGTAACAAATCACCATCCATGCAACCACAATCAGCACGACATTTTAGTGTAGGCACACACGAGGCTTTCTGTAGATTTACTTAAAAGCAGTACGCTATGCTGTCCTACACAATAAATGAACTTCCTTGTTTTTAACTTGTGTGATGATATTTACCTAGAAATTATGAAAACTTTGATAGTTCATAAATGTGTGTATTCTTTGGAATTGACTGTCTCTCATTTCAGGACCTTAAAACACACGTAAAAAAGATTGCCGACTTTCTGGAACTAGACACAAGTGACGAACTGATCAGTGAAATTGCGAATAAGTGTGAGTTTAAGGCAATGTCGGCTTATAAGAACAGCAACGTTCCCGCGTCTTTGAGCATGTTGACTGATGTAAAAGACAAACATGTAATGTACAGAAAAGGTAAAGTGATTTCTGAAGATCTCTTTGAATCAAAATAATCCTTCCTTCCTTTTCTGTCAGAAAACATTTAACAAACTGTTGCTTTTTACATTTTCAGAATTCTTTCTGTATTATTTTTATGTTTACACGTACTGTATGCTAATTCAGCTGATTGTAATTCGCGTAGTAAACATTAATTTGATTAATGTATAGACTGGTTTTGGTAAATTTCATCTTCAAATGTGTTTGAATCTTTCAAAAAAATGATATCAATCAGATAACAATCATTAACATATACCTTTCCGAAGTTTTAGTTAAAGTCAATTAGAAATTTTAAACGACTTTGTCTATCAAGATTTCTACCGTAGCCAACTCCTTGCGTGCAAATAATCCTTGAAATCCAATTCCAAGAGGTTGGATTTTTTTAGGGTAATCCAATTCTGTATAACTGCTAGTCTCATATTTATTACTGATTATGGAGGAGTGTAAAAACAAATATACAGACCTAAATTAAATCATTCTGTAAATGTTGATAAAATATTCATGGTTTTCTGATGAAGTAGATACCGTAGTGCAATATAGTATGTGCCTTCGTAGTGCAATATATTATGTACCTTCGTAGTGCAATATAGTATGTGCCTTCGTTAACGAACCGGTTGATTTGATGCTCAATCCTCCTAGGTACCTGATTCCATCTCGTCTTTGATGTGATTTTGTATCCTTTATAGCATTATAAATTGACAGCGCTACTGTTACACAACCACATTTAGATATGGACGAATCCAGAAATGTTCGATACCATAAAAGTTTATCTTCACCTTTTCATATATAAGATTGAACATTCATGCAAATCTTGAACAATGTACCCTGTATTCTGATAAAATAAATATCTTACTACGATACAATAAAAATGGTTATCAACGGATTTTATCTACTCGAAAACAACCCTTATTCGCAACGACTTTATTTAGCCATTTAGTAGTGATGAACTTGTTCGCGAGATTATTTCAAATAAATACAAGCTATGTTAAAGAATAGATTCACTGCGATAGATTTTCGCGAAGAAAAAGTTCCCACAAACCTCTTAAAAATTGTTGTAAGCGAATAAAAGTCGGTTTACGGTGCATTGTATAATGAAGTCCTTTATTGAAGTCCTTTAACACCATTTGTGTGATTACAGGAGAAGCTGGGGATTGGAAGAATTGGCTGAAGGTTGCTCAGAGTGAGGCAATGGATGCAGCCATTGAGTCTGCAAAGATCCCCCTGGAAATCAAGTACACCTAAAGAACTATCACAGTAAGATGTTGGATGAAGACACAATCAAATACATTTAGAGAACAGTGAGACATTGCATGGACTTAAGACAGGAAGAGATAGAGGGAAGAGTGATGTGAATCAACAATTAGCATAATGTCTTACAATTACATGTACCATAGAGATAAGAGGAACACACGTGACATTTATCATTGTTTGTTTGATATTCGTAGGATTGGTTAACTATATATCGTTAACCGATTGGTGACTGTATTATCTGCCATAATACTATCCATCTCAATGCGATCCAGCCTCACCCTCCAACACCTCCTAAATGCACCAACATAGTGAAGTTGAAGTGTGTTGTAGTAACATACATATGCTCCGTATGGGACGTATGGGTTGTCCCATGGTTTAAAAATAAATAAATATAAATAAATAAGGACCATCGTGTACCAACACGTCTGATGACTGCGGTACTGTCTTTTGCTGGCCGGACACATACATGTGGTCGTATGTCATAAATCATAATCAAATAAAGAAGTAACTTATATTTATTAGAACTAAATAAAAAGTAAAAAATTAATAAAATAAATTATACTTTTTTATTTATATAATAATTTTAATAATCATTTTTATTTAATTTACTCAATAAATTAAAATTTAAAAAAAATTATAATAAGTAAATTAAAATTAAATAATTAAAATATTTTTTTTATTTATGATAAATTATATTTGTTATTTATATAATAATTTTTAATCATTTTTATTTAATTTATTCAATAAGTAAATTAAAATTTAAAAAAATATAATAAGTAAATATAAAATTAAATTTTTAAAATATTTTTTATTTATTTGGATTCTAATAGAAGGTAATAATTAGTAATCGCACGAGTCTCCGTCCTTCGTCCAAATAAATCAAGATATACCGAAATAAATATACCATAATTATTACATAATTAGTAATATTAGAAACAGGTAATAGTAAACATAAACCGTGTATGTATCTATACAGGGAGTGTGATTTGTATAAAACAACGAGAAAATTCATGATCTTATTAAGTCAACAAGTTAAACATCTTGTGTTTGATTTATCATTTTGTAACTAACAGAGAATTAATTACCACAACACTCCAATCCGAAATAGGCAGGGCTTATATGGCAGTTCATTTCTAAACTAAATACTTGTATAGCTTAACATTTAGATCAAAATGAAATGACTTTGAATTCCATTCAAGCATAAATTCTGTGTTAACCGTTTAGCTATTTAATATATTATGAAATAAATATGTTAATTACTCATACTACATTGTATGGATCGTAAATTTCACCTTAGTTTTCATTGGTTCTGTTTAAATCTTTCTTTCCTGTTGTATCTTTTCAGTTTCAACACTAATCCGCAGGATATCGGTAAATGTACGAACTTCACATAGATTCATCCCAAATGAAATGTTATAAAGTTGACAACGATTGAAATAAAATTGCAGACGTTTTCTCGTATAATCAGTGACTCATAATATTGTCCGTCTTCTGAAACAAACGTACTGATTTTTGGCCAGTTACAACATCCGACACCGGTAATAAACTTCATCTTTACTAGCCATGGGTTTTGGGTCAACTGTGCCTTTGTGTACGAATATTCTTGGCTAGCGAAGATTGGGGGGGGGGGGGGATGCCTACATAGTCCGCTTGCATAAACATGTATTATGGTGGTAAACAGAATAATTATATAGTAAATCAAATGAAGTTATAGTATAGCTTTTGAACTTATTATACCCCCCGAACGAAGTTCCGGGGGATATATAGGAATCACTCTGTCTGTCCGTCTGTCTGTGCAGATTCGTGTCCGG
This sequence comes from Ostrea edulis, assembly GCF_947568905.1. NCBI lineage: Eukaryota > Metazoa > Mollusca > Bivalvia > Ostreida > Ostreidae > Ostrea > Ostrea edulis. The sequence goes on from NC_079170.1 coordinate 83,072,506, forward strand.
GCCGTAACGTTTTTGTTCTTTAACTTAGGCATACCATATTTGGCACACAGGTGGCTCACCATGAGACGATGTGTCGAGTACCTTCATGATCTCTATATGACCTTGACTTCAAGGTCAAAATTAAAGGGTTTTTTACAACGGATTCGTGTCAGGGCCACAACTTCTTTGTTCTTTGACATAGGCATACCATATTTGACACATGAGTGTATCACCATGAGACGATGTGTCGGGTACCTTCATGACCTCTACATGACCTTGAACTTTAACCTCAAAGTCAAAAGTGATTATAGGGTTTTGACATAGTCATACCATAAGACATGGGTGTATTACCATGAGACTATGTGTCATGTACATTCATAACCTCTTTATGACCTTGACCTTTGATTTCAATGTCAAAATTATAGGTTTATACCATCGATTTGTGTTCGGACTATATCTTCCTTTTTCTTCTACAAAGGCATACCATATTTTTACACTCAGGAAAGGTAATTTATACCTATTAACAACACCCTTTGGGATATCGAGGTAAGAGGGGGTATTCTTAATGAGCATTGCTCACAGTACCTCTTGTTTTATGTTTGATTGAGAGGGAGATCGATAGTTATATGTACATGTAGGCAAGACACGTAACATCGTTTTAGAAGGGGGGGGGGGGCAGTCCTAACCTTGATCAGCTGAAAAATTCAACATGTAAAGAAAGAGAAATGGGGAAGTAAAATATATCAAAATGAAAGGGAATGGGTAAATAATCAGAAAGAAATACAAATAACAACAATACCATGATATTGTTAATACCGAGCGAAGCTCGGACGGGCCGAAGGCCCGTTCGCGAAGCAAGGCTCTAAAGGTAACACGTATGTAAAAGAAAAAAGTCAAAATCAGCAAAAGAAAAAGAGACAATCTCTATATACGTTCACTGAAATTTTCGTGATCCATATTAGCCTAGGTCACGCAAGCCGTTTGACTTCCCACTCAAACGCCTTGGAGCGTTCTATTTAAAAATATTACACCACGAGGGGGCGCTATCGAAAAACGTAAATGGCGACACCGAAGAAAACAAAGACCACAGCTGTTGTTCCAAATGTCAGTTTATGTGTCGCTTGTTCTAAAGAAAGCAAACGTTGTGTTTTTGCAAGTTCGAAACTTGGTCCTTCATTAGAGAAACCAGTGAGATATGACCAGAATTGCAGAATTATGCTGACTTCACGAGAACTAGTATTACTATGCAGATCTTCTTCAAACATTAATTTGCGGTAGAATCGTATACAATAGCGATTTCCCATAGCCTGTTGGTAATACTGACAATACGTCTGACCTATTTGCTAATTTAAGTAAACACTCTTTCTGTAAAGGTTTCAGCGAGAATTCGATTTTTAAATCTGATAAAACTTTGTTTATCATCTGTTCGACTGCGTTCGTCATCGTTATGCATCAACCAATCAGCTGCTTTATCAGAATTCGGATAAGCCTCGTTATGGAGTGTAAATGTTTATCGTAGAATGCTCCTAGACGTTTGTCTCGTAGAACACTGCATTGACAAACGTATAGGTGACCTAGACTAGATCCATATGGGTGCCGCCATTTATTTTTTCATTACCTGCTTCAACAGTTATTCGTGTTTTATTTTGAATGCCAATAATAGAAGACTCTGACGTGCAATTCGTAATTTAAACACTCAGTTTGTTCAAAGTGAATAGTATAATTATCATTGTAACAGGTTTTAGCAAATAATTACATATAAAACCGTAATACGACTAAATAGATGAACGAGTTCATGAGTTTCTTTAAATAAGAATATACGATAAAATTACAATCGGATCACGCGCTCGTCCTTTTCCGTAACCGGTAAGAAGACTCGGACGTGGATCGGCGCAAGAATTGCATCAAATCGATGCATTTCTTCGCCGGAAGCGCGCCTGTGGATGAGTAGTTAAAAGGCCAGAACTGAATCCCTTTATAATGTGTTATTTATATTTTCGCCACAGATTAGTTTTGGTATCATTAACGTTTTATTCACTCTAATACATAAACATGGAAGTGGAAATTGATAGTGGTACAATACCTTAGATGTGTATAATATCTTAGATGCATTTGAAAGTTCACGTTTCATAGTGTAATGTAGGACTGTGACGTCATAGTTACGTTTATGTATACGTAGCAACCAACTCTGATGGCGTCGATCCACATACGATTTGCGGTTACGGAAATAGCCGAGTAGTTACGATTGGATCAAATTACGGTTACATTTTTACCATTTTGAATTTATTGGTTAATTTTGTTTAGTTTTAACGGCGTTTTTCATTGCATACGGAATGTTTTATTGTTGTTTATAATTGTTTGCTTTGAAAAAGAGAAAAAAGGTTGAAGCTAAATGTGACGTCACAATACACAGTTTACGTCGCCTTGTGTTTTATTTCCCGCGTTCAATGAATAGGCGGATCCTGTAAAACTGTTGTCCCAATTTATACCCCTTTAATATTGAGATGTTACTGGGTTTTTAGCGCAAGGAAAATTTCATTAAAAATATATATATTTGAATGAATCATAACCTACCATACTTAACGGAATTATGATTACCACTTGGGACACTCCAATGGACATTACATGCTTCACTCGGTCCAACGGTTACACCGTATACATATTAAATCTGTCTACAAGATCAGGAATATAAATAGAAGTAAGAAAAATGTGAATTGTCAAATTATTTTTGTCTATAGCGGATCTCCGTAACTAGAGAGAGTAACATCACCATTTCTTTACAGTGGTGGGAGAGGACTACCAATACCCTACCACAAAAATTTCAGTCCCCTGGGTAGGGGTCTTCGATTATTCCGAACCCGATGTTTATTCGCTAAGTGTAATGCGTTATGCATAAAACTTGGAGGGGCGGATCTCCGTAAATAGAGAGAGAAACATCACCATTTCGACACAGTAGTGGGAGAGGACCACTAATACCTTACCACCAAAATTTCAGTCCCCTGGGTAGGGTCCTCGATGATTCTGAACCCATGTTTATTCACTATGTGTAATGCGTTATTTAAAAATGTCGGAGGAGCGGATCTCCATAACTAAAGAGAGTAATATCACCATTTCTTCAAAAGTGGTGGGAGAGGACCACTAACACCCTACTATAAAAATTTCAGTCCCCGGGGTAGGGGTCTTCGATGACCCCGAACCCGATGTTTATTCGCTAAGTGTAATGCGTTACATGTTAGCATAAAACCTGGAGGGGCGGATCTCCGTAACTAGAGAGAGTAACATCACCATTTCTTCACAGTGGTGGGAGAGGACCACTAATACTTTACTACAAAAATTTCAGTCCCCAGGATATGGGTTTTCGATAATTCCGAACTCGATGTTTATTCACTAAGTGTAATGCGTTATGCATAAAACTTGGAGGAGCGGATTTCCGTAATTAGAGAGAGTAACATCGCCATTTCTTCACAGTGGTGGGAGAGGACCACTAATAACCTACCACCAAAATTTCAGTCCCTATGGTAGGGTCTTCGATAATTCCGAACCCGATGTTTTTTCACTAAGTGTAATGCGTTATACATAAAACTTGGAGGGGCGGATCTCCGTAACTAGAGAGAGTAACATCACCATTTCTTCACAGTGGTAGAGGAGGACCACTAATACCCTACCACAAATATTTCAATACCTTGGGTAGGGGTCTTCGATGATTCCGAACCCGATTTTATCCACTAAATTTAATGCGTTATGCATAAAACTTGGAGGGGCGGATCTCCGTAACTAGAGAGAGTAGCATCACCTTTTTATCACAGTGGTGGGAGAGGACCTCTAATATCCTGCCACAGAAATATCAGTCCCCTGGGTAGGGGTCTTCGATTATTCCAAACCCGATGTTTATTCACTAAATGAAATGCATTATGCATAAAACTTGCAGGGGCAGATCTCCGTATTTCGAGAGAGTAACATCACCATTTCTTCACAGTGGTTGGAGAGGACCAATAATATGCTACCCAAAAAAATGTCAGTCCCCTGGGTAGGGGTCTTCGATGATGACAAACCAGATGTTTATTCACTAAGTATAATGCGTTATGCATAAAACTTGGATGGGCGGATCTCCGTAACTAGATAAAGTAACATCACCATTTCTTCACAGTGGTGGGAGAGGACCACTAATATGCTACCAAAAAAATGTCAGACCCCTGGGTAGGGTTCTTCGATTATTCCAAACCCGATGTTTATTCACTAAGTGTAATGCATTATGCATAAAACTTGGAGGGGCGGATCTCCATAACTGTGGAGAGTAACATCACCATTTCTTCACAGTGGTGGGAGAGGACCACTAATACCCTACCACCAACATTTCAGTCCCCAGGGTAGGGGTCTTCGATAATTCCGAACCGGATGTTTATTCACTAAGTGTAATGCGTTATGCATAAAACTTGAAGGGGCGGATCTCCGTAACTAGAGAGATTACTATCAGCATTTCTTTACAGTGTTTGGGTTTGGTAACTGGCACCCCATCCTTTTAATTCCAGTGTGGTGTTGTTTTATGCATATAGAAATTTGAATTGTGAACTGCGTTCTAGAATGCAGTTCGCTATTGAATTGCGAATAGTGAACTGCGAACTGCGTTCCAAAATTTAATTGCCGTAGATCTTAATATTTCTGTGATTTTATAAGTAAACATACATGTACATGTATTTTAAAAGTTAAATGTTTAGACCTTAATCCGTGATTTCTGATGCAAGCCTATAACTAGACTGAGGTTAATATACTAAATCCACCTTCCATTCTCATGTAACGTAAATGTTTCACATATTAAATATGTCTTCAGATATTTTAATAAATCATTTATATATTTTCACGCTCCGTTTCCGTAATATCTATCGGGAACTTATAAAATGAAAAAATGGTATTTGATTGTTAACATATAAGTCAGAAAGCAACTGCTTTCCGAGGAAAATAGAATGATTTTAACAGAAGGTTCACCAAATTTACACTGATACAGGTTTCCATACGCTTAGGAACTGATAGGCGCTTCTGAATAACATGCATTAAGACCGCCGGTCATCTATTAATCGTTCTATAGCCCTGACTTGATTCATATTGACAATGTTTTCACCTCCTCGTTTATGAGCAATATTTAGATGTTCCTAATGCTGACCTAATAATCTAAATAGTATGTGATGAAATGACCCGGCTCTGTGGTATAGTGTGGCTTGGAAATGCCTAAGGTGAGTATATAGAACGACTGCAGACACTATGTAAACACTCATATCACGCCCAGTGAACACGGCGCTCGTGAACTCTATACAAATAAAAGTTAACGTTTATCGACAAGAAGACAAATCTAAGGTAAGAGTAAGCCATGTAGTGAAAGAAAATATATCATTAATTGCTCGTGGAATCCATTTCTATAATTATATTTCAACCATGTAGAATTATAACTTGATTCATGTAGAAACAGAGAGACCGTGATTTATGAAATTACCATTGTTATTTTTAAACCGTATCTGGCCCGTGGGCATTGCGTACAACATTTAGTTATATAATTTAGTTTCTTAAAAATGCCTAACTTATTGAGAATATTTAAATTTTTGTTCCATTAGCAAAAATTTCTTCCAAACGACAGGCACCTAAAGTGTGGATCTCGTGTATAGATTATATGTACATACCATATACACTGGAGTATCCCACTAGTGGTAATCTCAAAAGCTTTTATCACTATCTAACTAGGGGTGATTTCAAAAGCTTATAAAAGTAGAAAACGACATATGAAGGTGGTCATCGGGGAAATCATATCTTGTGGATACATTGTTATTTCTAAATATTTATTTTATCTTATTGTCATTGGGAAGTACAGAAATGGCAATGAACTCTTAAATGAACATAACTGCCCTAAGTGAAGAAATATTTAATATAAAGCACAGAAAATTTCACTTTATTTGGATACCCACTTCCGCCCCTACCCGGGGTTGAACTCACGACCTGCGGAACCAGATCTCCTAGCAGCATGTAACCAGCGCGCTAGACCGCTCGACCATCTAGGCAAATCGTGAGTTCAATCCCGGGTAGGGGCGGAAGTAGGTATCCAAATAAAGTGAAATTATCTGTATTTTACACACACACACATATATATAAATAAATATATATATATTCAAATTCTCTTTCTAATAAATCACAGTGTCCGGTATAAAATATTAAAAGAAATAGAATAAACAGTACACAAAGTTAGAATTTTAACGCAAGCGCTTTCATTTTGTGAAAATAAAAGCGCTTGCGTTAAAATTTTAACTTTGTGTACTGTTTATTCTATTTCTTTTATATATATATATATATATATATATATATATATATATATATATATATATATATATATATGCAAGTCGAAAAACTTACTATACTGCATTATTTGCAACGGGTGTGGCGAGGAATATATTGGACAAACCGGAACACAACTAACAGCGAAGATGCGTGTCCATCGCCAACAAATTAACGATCCCAGTACAAGAAATACCCCGTGCAGCGAACACTTTGACACCTGTGCTAGAGGCA